>NC_056738.1:187419308-187504308 GCF_019279795.1 Protopterus annectens
TATGAATCCAAATTAGCTTCCTCAACTAAGGAAAACCATGGGGCATTCTTTAGTTTCATCTGTAACCTAAAAGGAAGACTCAGATTTGTGCCAAACTGGTAGTTAATAATACCACATATACTGAGCCTGTGGACATAGCTAACCTGTTGGCTGACAGGTTCTGTGAAAGCTTCACTCCCCTGTCCCCACCACATGTACCCCATGAGATCCCTACCACCTGTCCCCTACCTTGTATCTCTAAAGAACAGGTCATAAACACCCTGTCTAAGGCCAAAAACACAGCATCTATGGGACATGATAACATCCCAAACTGTGTGCTACAGGGGGTCCAACAAGGATTAGCAACACCATTCGGTACTCTTTTCAATCATAGTCTATGCATCGGCTTCATCCCAGCTGAATGGAAAATGGTCACCATTATTCCCTTGCACAAAGGCTGCACTTCCACTAACCCTAGAAACTACAGACCTATTAGCCTTACTAGCCTTATCTGCAAGGTCATGGAGCAAATCATCATGGTCCTTATCAACAAAGATATAGGTAATCTCCAAACTCTTGACCCTACTCCATTTGGAGATTACCTATAGCTTTGTTGATAAGGTCCATGATGATTTGCTCCATGGCCTTGCAGATGAGACCATGGAGCAAATCATCATGGACCTTATCAACAAAGCTATAGGTAATCTCCAAACACTTGACCCTACTCAGTTTAGATTTGTCAAAGGAAGATCATGGTTGTTAAACCAGGTGGTCTTCTTTGAGACAGTCACCAAGGCCCTGGACAATGGGAAATCTGTGCATACAGCCTACCTAAACTTAGCCAAGATGTTTGACACTATCCTCCACTCAGGCATCATTGACAAACTCACCCAGCTAGGTATCAACCCTTATATTGTTAGATGGTTCGCTAACTTGCTCACTCATAGAATCCATATAGTCAAAATAGGAGAATCCACCTCCAACAGCAGACTTGTCACCAGTTGTGTTCCACAGAGATCGGTCCTGGGACTGCTACTGTTTGGAAT
Organism: Protopterus annectens; assembly: GCF_019279795.1. NCBI lineage: Eukaryota > Metazoa > Chordata > Ceratodontiformes > Protopteridae > Protopterus > Protopterus annectens. Next base: position 187,420,334 of record NC_056738.1, read on the forward strand.
CTATTTCTCTGAAGTACAAGTAAAAACTATAGGTTTGTGGCTGACAAAGTTTGCTGATGACTGCAAACTGGGAGTGGTCATAGAATCTCCAAATGATGTCAACATCCTACAAGAGGGTCTTACACAAACAAATGCTTGGTGTCAAAGTCATGGCCTTAAACTCAATGCAAAAAATGTATTATTATCCCTTTCAGTAAGAATGATGTTCCTACTAACTACCACATCAATAGCAACATCTTAAGTATGCATTCAGTGGTGAGAGACCTGGGAACACAGGTTAACAGCAACCTTACCTTTGACCACCATGTCTCCACAGTGGTAAGAAAGGCATGCTATATTGCTCATCTCATAAATAAGGGCATTACCTCCAGAAAAAAAGAAGTTATAACCTCACTGTACTCTTCCCTCATCAGGCCAATAATTGAGTACAATGCACCTTTTGGTATGTAGCCTTCCAAGCACCTGCAGCAATTGGAAAGACCACAGTCCTTTGTAGATCATCTGAAATTACTGTCACTTTATTCTGTTTCATACAGACTACTCAAAGACAATCTCTGCCTTGCATACAAGGCTATCTCTGACCCTACTTTATTGAAAATAATGCATATCCGTAAGTCAAATGGTACACGGGTTACTCAGTCTAAAGACCTTAACCTGGTATATGACATTAATAGAACCTGCTGGAGGGACAGCTTTATCTCCTAGGGGGTTTCCACACCTTTGGAACAGACTCCCACTTCATGTCAAACAGAGCACCTCATTGGCCCACTGATGTCCGAGTATATTCACTGTTGCAGTCCTGGTTTCCCTCCCTCCATCCTCCCTTTTTTTTCTCTTTCTCCTTTTGTTTCTTCCTTGCTCTCCTGTCCTTATAAGGGACATATTGGTATTTATTTTCCACTGGTGGGGTTCTTCCACCAGAACCTGGCCTCCTACTTTGGGGTCTCCTGACAGGTTAGGGCAAAAAAAAACTGATGTAGTGGCGTCGGCTGCCTGACTTTATACTACTGACAATCTGATGTCAGTCCTCAAGTGACAGCAACTGATGCAGAAATACTAAGTCTGGTATTTGGGCTGGCCAGAAGACTTCAACTTTAATTCATAAATGAAAACTCACTTAGCAGCCGACCAGCACTCATGCAAACTACTTCTGCTTCGGGCTCCACGGCAAGAAAGACTGATGTAATGGTGTCAGCTGCCTGACTTTATACTACTGACGACCTGACATCAGTCCTCAAGTGACAGCAACTGAAGCAGAAATACTAAGTCTCTGGTATTCGGGCCGGCCGAGGGCTACCCTGGCAGGGATAACCCAAATGTGATGACTGCAACAGTGAAACACAAAGAACATCCATAAATTTACCCTGGGGGTTCTACCTGTATCCCTCTTGGACAGGGGCAATAGGTACTGATTGTGGAAACAAGGGTAGAACTTGGCCAGGCTTGTAAGGGCCCTAGGGCCATTAGCCTAGTAACTTCCTATGACCCTGTGATCCAATGACTAAATACATTTGAAAGGGTAAGTATCTGGCCTTCTAGATGGTGTGGATTTTGGTTTCCATAGTAGTCTGAATACAGTTCAGTAGGAAACTGTGTAGGAGGTGAAAGAATTACACAGCTCTTCCGGGTAACTCTTGCCATGATAGACAATTCTGGGATGTAGGTGGCAAATTTATCACTGAATTCTATTGATAATTAGCATTGGTTCTGTTGCATTTTGCTTTAAGAAAGGAAATTTTACAATGACTGATTAGTCACTGTATGATATGTTGAAACTTTTTGGTGAGAATAAATATCATGAAGGGTGGTCTGCCTGCATAGTTCCTTATATTGTGCTTGCAAGGTCCTAACCATGACCAAAGGCGTAGGCTGGTATGTTGTCATATGTGACCACCATTACTTGCCCTTCTTTCTGCCATCTTTTGTTGCTCTGATGAGACTAGGAGTTTGTTCTGACAGTGTAAACAGGGACACAGTCAAGAATACGCAGAAAGGTCTCATGGTGAAAATACTGTAGAGCATTGTGAGTAGAAGGGAGGAAAAGTACAGAGAAATGCTATTGCCTGTACACCAGTATAGGTTTCTTGGGGAATAGTTTGGGACTGTTTCATCTATGTCTAATTAAGTTATAAACTGAGGAATGTTTAGATGGATCGAAACCACTCATCTATCTAACAACTCAGTAAGGCATTTGACAAGAAATGATTTTTGAAAGGGCATTCTTCTGCACTTCCTCCATTTTGGGGATTGCCCCCCCCCCCCCACCCTAGCAGAACTTATATATACTTATTCCAGAGTCATACAACCAAAAGAGAAATCAATGAAAAGAATTTCTGCCTCTGCACATTTAGAATCTGCATGTAGTCACAGTGACTTCGTATGAGTAACAGCGAACTGAGAGTTCAAAATCAGGGGGTTGAACTCATCCAGGTGGAAGCTCATTAGCTTTACTCACAATGAGGTCTAAGGAAACTTTGGGAAGTTCAGGAAATGGCAGTTAGCTGATGTTTTGGAATTTAAAAGGATCCCATATGACAACAAAGAAAAAAATGGCAGAAACTGAACAGTGGTCATGCATGCTGTCAGGAATCATGTCAGATAATATGACATAATGAGGTTTGTTGATCAGTAGCCAGATGAAAATTTTTGTCGGCCATTGTAGGGGGATGCATTGTAATCTTCAGTGCTGCTACATTAATGTGGCATGTAGTATAGTTTCTAAAATACCTGTGGCAGTTTGTCCAGCCAGTCCCAACAAAAGGGAAGCCCTTTTTTATATCTGAAGAAGTGAGCCTAGAAGACTAACATCCCTTACACTATCTAAAACAGTATCAGAGTATATACATTTTTATGCCATTTGTGTACAATCAGATAGAAAGACCCTACAACTGCTATGCCTTTGGGTGCCACTACTTATATTTGACAGCAACTAAATAGGAACAGAATGAGTCCAGGGATTCTTCAAGGAATTTAACTCCAAACATGCGGATACCAAATTGTTATTGCATGTATAGATCATACATTACTATGTCTGTATCTCCCTGTTCCCTTCTTCTGGGTTGTACTGCACAATGAGCTTTGACTCACTGTACCTTTCCTAGTAATCAGCAGTTTTTAATGAATCAATAAATTATCATCTGGTTAGGGTGCTGGATATCGTCATCTGAGACAGTATTTATTCATACTTCAGGTTCCTTTTTCTGCTGGAAATTGTTACCTCCCCAGTGTATTTCAGGCATTATTCAAAGCAGGCAGTAATAGCAGAAATTCAAGAGCAGTTTCCTTTGCATGAGTTCTGTATTTGCATTCCTGTGATGCCAGCCCATTTTGAGAAAGAAAAAGTAGGAATGCTGCACAGGCATATAATCTTTGACTCCATTAAATTAACAGTCTGTGCTTCTCTCGAAAGAGTTTTCCCATACAGAAAAAGTGCTATAGCACTGCCCCAGCCAGATGTTTACACATTTCCTATTAAAAAAAATTCATCCAGCAACTACTGTAAACACATATTCCAGCTCCAGCTTTTAGCACAAATGCCTTCTTAGATGCAACTAGATTCCATACCTCTTAACTGCCCAGATTTTCACAGAATGTCCAGATTTTTGCCTCATATTTTAATCTGTTCCTTATAAAATTTGTGGTTTACTGCCAAATCGCTAGGATTAAGCTCACTAAATAATGGCATACACTTGAGTCTCAGACTTCATATCCTTCAGAAAGATGTATGCTAACCCAAATCTATTTATTCTAGCAACTTTCTAAGTTCATAAGAGCAATATTTAAAATCCCTATTTTTGTGCCTTTGTTCCCCTCCCCCCATTATTTTAGGGTTTGCCCAGATGTCTTGCAGTTAGAGACTAAGACTATGTTTTATATAAATAAAATCAAATACTATCTCACTGAAAAAAGTATCGTAAAGGATGCAGCAGTAAGCATCTAAGTAGCAGGCCATATAGAAAACATTTCTGGCAGCTTTCAGATGGAGGAGGGGCACATCATGGATATCAGATGTAACCCCTGCCTATATAAATAGATGGCTTTGTATGCCTCTGCTTGCTCCTACTATCACTGAAAGATACACCAAATTCTTAGTTTGTTTACCTTCACTAACCTTTGGTATTATGGGCATCAGCAACCATGACTAGCACTGTTAATTATTTCAAGCGCCATGATTGTTACAACTCTTTCAGTTTCATAAAGAGCCTGAATGCTGCCATCTTTGACATCTTCTGCACAACCAGAAGAGCAGCCTCTACACTCATTACCACCCTCCAAGGTAAAGAAAATGACAGCAAAAAAGCAGGGTACTTACGTATTATCGCAACCACATTTTCGCCATAATGCTGGTTGCTTCTCCTTGTGTCAACTGGGACCAATGAAGTATGACAAAACCTCAGAGACATGTTTTCTTTAATGTGTTACTGTTTTTAGGATGGTTTTTCACTTCAATGGCTGAAAAAATAAGGTTTGAAAAATAGGTTTCCCCATTTACTGCCAGCATCTCAAGATGTCAGTTAAGCAAGTCCCCCGTTCCACTTAAAATGCGTTCCGCATTCCTTTTTCTCAGCCTTTGCCCTGAGAATGGAAAGCATCAGGAAAGAAAAGCAAAGCAGCACCCAGTCTGACTTCTTAAAAAAGTAATCGGGAAGGGTAGACTGTTAAAACACGATCTTGGTGGTGGGTTTGTAAAACGAGTAAGGGTTTGCACATGTTAGGATTTGTGGCTAGTGTGCTCAAAAGCAGCTAATTTGTTGGAAGTGTGAGTGTGTTTCTAACATCATACGCCATGACTGCCCACACTCCTTTCAGGCCAATGTGTACATATATATATATATATATATATATACAGACAGCCACTGTGATCGCTCGCTGAATTCAATGCAGAACACTAGCCACAAATCCTAAAATTTGAACCCTTACTCATTTTAAAAAGCCACCACCAACATCCCAGAAGAGTTTTTTACAGTCTACCCTTCCTGATTACACTTCCTTGTCATTGTTTGAATAAAAGACAAGAAAGTCCAGCATGTCGGAAAATGTGGTTTCAATAATACGTAAGTACCGAAAACAGCACTTGACATGGAATTGTTGGATAAAAAAATGTCACACATCACTAGCAGCATACTGGTATTCTACATAACAACCATTACATGGGGGATGTTAAAACTTAAGTATTTAAACTCACTAGAATTTATTTAAAAGTATTTCAAGAATGAATCATGCTATTCTGTACAAAAAACACTACATGGGGATATTAAAATTTAACTTGCTGCAGCTCCTAAGTCTGACACAGTGCATTTTACGGCAACATGCACTAATTTAAAATGATTACAGAATGCAATGTTTTGGGTGGCCATGGTGGTGCAGTGGTTAGCGTTGCCACCTCACAGCAAGAGGTTATATGGTTCGATCCTCGGCTGGGATGCCTTCTGTGTAGAGTCTGCATGTCCTCCCTGTGGTCACGTGGGTTTGCTCCGGTTTCCTCCCAAAGACATGCTGTAGGTGGACTGGACACACTAAAGTGAGTATGTGCGTGTGTGTGCCTTCTGTGGAATGTTGGGTGCCGGGCTGGCAACTTGACACCGTAAAAACTCCACTGCCAATCATGAGCAGACAGGTGATCCACCATGGCTACCCCTAACCGGGAAAAGAAGAAGAAGACAGAATGCAATGTTTTGCACTGTAATACTAGAAAAACAACCACACATATTGTCAGTGAGAAAGAAAGGCAATATGTTTGGTTTCAAGTTCACAGCACCTGGTCTCCTTATTAATACTAATGATAAATGAATGCTGCTTAGTACAACTATACATTTCACTAAAACTTATCTAAATGTATTTCAGCTTTGAGTAATAACTATACTGCCTACCTGTTACTAAGTTAGTGTAACTTTCAGTATCAACAGCACTTATTCTTATCCGAAGATCTGTTTCAAATTTTATTCATTTGCATACTGTCGACTTAATCTTCACCTGACCAACATTCTACAGTTATATGTGTCCACAATCCAACATGAAAGATTTGGAAGACACATTTTGTAAGCTGGAGGTATGCATAAAATGTCACACACACACACACACACACACACACACACACACACACACACACACACACACACACACACACACTCACACACACAGACACACTCACACGTGTGTGTGTGCTATAGTATTAGCTACAGGGTATCCCCCTTAAGTCAGCTCTCCAATCCATTCAATTCTGTGCATTCTAGTCAGACTCTAGAAGTGAAAAGGTGGAACCATGACTCATTCATTTTAAGTAATTATAGGAGAGGGTAAGAATTTCATACTTCTTTCATAAGGACCTCTGCAGTGATGTACTTGCTAACCGATGGTCTATTCCCATTTGGGAAGCTAATGAATGCAACCTTTCATGTGTGGCTTGTAACATAATTGACCTCTCTCCGGAAGCCTTTTGGTTATTATCATGCAGGTTGGTCTTCGAGAAAAGTTGCCTAGTCCCTAACAGTGCTTTTTATACAAGTGACTCTAAGAGTAATGACTGCATTTTTTCCTTAGACAATGCTGTTAATTTCCAGGTTTTGTAAGATTTATGTCAGAGTTAAAATAGCTGGAGAAGTTCTATGATAATGGACGCATCATCTATGCCTTTAACTCTATATGTTTTGTGAAGAAAATAATTTCCCTGCCAAGGCTGTGAATCCAGAATTTATCTGTCCTGACAAATATGTTTGCCAACACGTATTTCTAGATGAGCACACTGCATCGACTGACTGAACAATGTCTACAAATACAATGGTTGAATCCTTATGTGTCAGTGTATGCCTGGTATTCAAAGATCCACACATTCTAGTTCTAACATCATACTATTTCTTTATGATATAACTGCCCCAATTAAACAGAAGGCAGCAGATATTACCTGAGGCTTAGCACATGTGATTAACTGTCATGTGGTAAGTGCTGAGCCCTTTACAGTGCAGCTGATGCATGACAAACTGAGCAAATGCAAGTGAGACATGTTTGTTTTTAGACTTTTTAATTGTATGGTACTTGGTTACAAAGACTAAATAAACTTGAATTTAAATTATTATTCCAACTGTTTTTCTGACCTGAAAAAACCTTCTGAAGTCTAAATTATAAAGACCCGGGGTTATTGTTAACAAGGACTTTCCCCATAGCCTGTTATGTCCAGTTTTATATATATAATATATATCTATATATCTATCTATCTATATATATATATATATATATATATATATATATATATATATATATATATATATATATATATATATATATATATATATATATATATATATATATATAGCAAACTAGCAGTGGAGGCTGTGTCAGATGAAGAATCAGTGGGGAAGCCAGCATCAGGGGAATGATCATTCCAGGCAGAGGCTGGTACAGTATGCTGTGGCACTGTCAGAGAAGCAGCATATTGACTGTACCTCAAAGAGTAAAGCAGATACACTACAGTAAAAGTGATGCATGCAAAACCAGCACTAGGCTGTGCTTAGCCATGCATAGACTGGCACAGTGCATCAGTGCATCAGACATAACAAAGAACAAAGGGCAGGGTACAGTTATCTTAATTTGCACAGGTGGGGAATGCAGCATGGGAGTAGATGTATTTCACAGGGAAGTGTATGAGTTCTGAGGAGTATGAAAGTAAAATGTGCTGTGGAAGTGTGATGTTCTGGAGGCTCTTGCAGTGTGATTGTGGGTCTGCAGGGGCATAGCCACAGAAGTAATTACAGCATTGTGGCTTGGTGTACTGGACAGGTCCAGAGCATGCATGGCAGAGGGTTCAGCATCCCACGCATGCCCCCGCCAATGACATCTGGCTCTACTAGGAATTGCTCTGGAGGTACCATGACCCTGGCTAGATGCTGATGTGCTGCATGACCTTGAGCATTGCCTGATATGAGGCATCCCTCTATGGTGTCTGCGATGACCAATGAGACATCCTCTCCTGGATGTAGAAGCCTTTACAACAGATGTTGCCATGGATGTGGTAGCACTGCAGGAATGGGATCTTGGTTATCCTTGGGCATTTTGCTATCATCTATGGCTGTAGCAGTTGACTGGCTCTGTGAACAGCCCCCTCATCTATGGCAGGTGAGCCAGAGAAGTCACTGCACATTTCATTGTGTGACTGAGACTATCCAAACAATTGCACATACAAGACATGCACTCCCGTAGATCCTCAAGCACATCTGTATAACCCTCACTATCTCCATCACAGCTGTGATTGTAGTAGCCTATGTATCCACAATGAAGCTGCACAAATGCTGGTTGCAGTGACTGACACTTGCCTCAGGGGCAAGGTGGTAACCATATCTCCAGAGAACACTATTACCCAACCCCCTGTGTTCTCTCTCTCTGCCCATTAGTGCTTGGGACATATTCTGACATCTGTCTACAGGGGATCAGCTCACTTCCCTGATTGATAGTCCTCATTAACCTGATTAACCTATCCTATCTGTGAGATGTGGGTAGCCTGGGTATGCACAGCCATAGAGGCTGTATCCATGACTTGTGCTGAGGATATGGTGGTCACAATCTCTGTACCAAAAACACACACACTATACCTCTATAATCCCACACTGTGCCATCCCATTCCTGCCATCATTATCAGAAGCTTCAGATGTTCCAACGTCAGGTGGGGACAGTTCCATAGTGTTGGTGCAGGATAAAGAATACCGGGATATCTCCAGTAGATTGTCTCCTGGGCTGTCCAGCTCTGCCCCAATATCAGATTATATAGAAGTGCCACTCTGACAGAGATCAGGTTCTCTTCCATCTCTATGGCAGATGGTACACTCAGCAGCCCTCACACCCATTGCCTAACCATCGTGTGCCAGGAGTTGTGCTCTTTGCTGTGCACCATGTATAATACCACTAGTCCCGTAGTGCGCAGTTTCATAACTGAGGTTGTGGCCGCCAAACACATTAACATTTGTTCACAGTATCATCCCAGTCATGGTCCCTTTATGCATGCTTAGCTAAATGCAGGGCAAAGAGCTATCATTCATAGAGATGGAGAGTCTGGAGTAGCACCTCATTCTTTGCATCCAAACACTTTGGCTTATGTGTGGACGTCCTAGCAGATTCTGCAATGTGCTTCTGCTTTCCCTCCTGTTTAGGCATTGCTCTGTTGGTATAGAAACCAGTGGAGTTACCATCCTTGCTCCTGCATACGCCTGCCAAATCCTAACACCACTACTGTCCTCCCTGCCCATATAGCATGCCATTTGTGTGCCTCACAGTTATATATCTGAGCTTTGGCCGACTAAGATCTACCAGAAATCAGCTGGACGTATAAGTGAATTTAAGTACACTTTTACCTGCTCTTTTTCATATAGTACTGCATTTAATTTATTTATTCGTGTTTCTCACTGAATATTAACTGAACTGAAGTTGTGGTTGTGTCTCTACAGTTAGTTCCTCATCCACCCTCACTGTTCTTGTTTTGGTGTTAATCTTAGTGGCTTTGAAACTGCCCGCCCCTCTTGTAGATTTGTATTTGGATGCTCCTTCTGGGCCCATCTCATTTGCTCACTCAACTGAGTGCAGTGAGATCATATTCTGATTTCAGGCACTCCTACTGTGTACAAAGAGAGCATTTGGGAAGGACAACCCCTGTAGCCTCTTAATCCTGCTCTGTTCCCTCCCTCAAAAAAAAAAAAAAATAAACAAATAAAATATATACATATATGTATATATATATATATATATATATATATATATATATATATATATATATATATATATACACACTTTATTCAGCTGTTCTTACTGTTACTGTCTCAGTTACTGTTCTGCCTGCTATCTGTTCAGTCGCTCTTACTCTGCACTTATTACTGCTTGTTAGTAGCCTTCTAATTTTCTGCCTTCTGCACTTGTTTTTAAGTGATTGTTAATTTAATTGCATTTATTTAAACTGTATTTGCTGTAATATTGCTACACAAGTGTGCTAGCCTGCACTGCAATTTGAATTGTATTTACTGCTGTTTTAGCTGCTTTTCTGTAAAAATAAATAAATAAAGCATTCTAAGCTTGTTTCCTGCCTTTCCTGTAACTAGTCTAGTCCAGATACAGACTTGCTGCATCCAGGACTGTTGGTAAACTTGAGAGCCCCCCCAAGCCTTTCTGTGTTGGAGGGAAGTCTTCAGGCTAATAGGTTCATAGGTTCATAGGTTCGTACTAGGCTATCTGCCCTAGGGCATTTATAAGCCTAGCCAGAGTGTGTGTGGCTTTCACCACCCCTTAGGATGAGAATACTATGCCCTTTTAGGGTTTAGTTTACTGTGCCTCTGTCTAGAAGTGACACAGAGATGACCCCCGGGGTAAACCTACGATCTCCCATCCACTCGTCAAGATTTCTCTTGAATAGAGTCAGTGAGGGGCTCTGCCTAACATGGACTGGGATTCTGTTCCAGAGTGTAGGGAAACTCTGGGTTATGAATCTGTCCCTCCAGCATGTCCTATTTATTTCTGTGTTGAGGTTTAAGTCTCTTGCTCTCGTGGCTATGATGGATTTGAATTTTCTGAGGTGGAGCATGTCCATTAATTCCGGATTGGACATGGCCTTGTACATCAGGCACAGATCACCTCTGAGTAGGCGGTATGCGACTGAATAGAACTGGAGTTTTTTCAGTCTGGCAGCATATGACATATGTTTAAGACCCTTTATCCTCTTGGTAAGGAACTTTTGGGTTCTTTCCAACTGCTGCAGGTGTCGGGTGAGATACATCACAAATGGGGCATTGTACTCAATCATTGGCCTGATAAGAGAAGAGTACAGGGGCACAATGACCTCTCTTGATCTAGATGTGAAACCCTTCATGATAAGGTGGGCAATATAGAAGGTCTTCCTAACCACTTTGGCAATGTGAGTGTCAAAAGAGAGGTTACTGTCAACCTGGGTCCCTAGGTCCCTGATTACCTCTTCCGTACTTAATGGATTACCACCTATGTGGTAATTTGTGGGTACCTTGTTTTTCCCAAAGGGTATGACTATACTTTTTTTGGCGTTCAGCTTAAGGCCATGGCTCTGGCACCAATTATCCATTTCTATGAGGCCTCTCTGAAGGATGTCTATGTCCGCTGGGGTATCAATTATGGCGCCCAGTTTGCAGTCATCTACGAACTTTGTCAGCCACAATCCTCCTATGTTTGCCTGTACCTCGGAAAAGTAAATGCTGAACAAGAGGAGTCCCAGGACTGAGCCCTGTGGGACACCGCTTGTGACTGGCTTAGAGTCTGACATAGCTCCAGCAACTCTGACCCTGTGGGTTCTGTCCTTGAGCCAGTTTGCAACCCATCTTGTGACATATGGGTTTACATTTAAGCTGGTGAGTTTGTCTATGATGCCCAAGTGGGGTATTGTGTCAAAGGCTTTTGCAAGGTCAAGGTAGGCTGTGTGAACTGCCTTACCCTCATCAATGGCCTTAGTGACTGTTTCAAAAAAGTTGACCAAGTTCAAAAGGCAGGATCTGCCCTTGACAAAGCCAAATTGGGTAGGATCCAATGTCTGTAGGTCCCTAATGTCTTTGTTTATAAGTTCCATAATGATCCTCTCCATAGCTTTGCAGACCAGGCTCGTCAAGCTTATGGGGCGGTAATTTCCAGGGTCCATAGAAGCACCGCCTTTGTGAAGTGGGACCACTGTTGCCATACACCACTCTTTGGGTACGTATCCTGTAGTAAGGCTAAGATTAAACAGCAGCCATATGTGTGGGTTTAGTTCCTCTTGGAGATCATGTAGCACACAGCCCGGGACACCGTCCAGTACCACTGATGCTGTGTTTTTAGCTTTAGAGAGGGCGGCTCTCACCTGGGCATCTGAGATGTTAGGGAGGCTACACTCTGCTGGGATAGTTATTTCTCCTTTTGGGGGGGGAGGGGGAGGAGAAATTTGCACTGAACCTGTCTGCCAGAATGTTGGCAATGTCAGTGGGTTCAGTGTATTTTGTGTCATTTTGGACTAACTCTGAGCATATCTGGGAGTTTCCACCCAGGTTTCTAACATAGCTAAAGAAGGCCTTGTGATTGTCTTTTGTGTCTTTTGCGATTTTTCTCTCAAAGTTGGCCTTGGATGATTTTATGAGTGATCGTAGTTTTTTGCTAATACTGATCAGAGATTCCTTCCCTTTTAGGGATTTTGCTCTGTCATGTAGTAGCTTCCTCCTCCTGTTGTAAAGTTTGTTTATGGCTGGGGTCCACCAGACCGGGTGCCTGCCTTTGGGGGAATGGGTCTTGGTTTTATTTGGGATTGCATGATCCATGCATTCTTGAAGGTGCCCGTAGAAGGCATTTGCAAAGGATTCAGCAGTGTGGGTTGTGGTTTCCACTGGCCCAGGGGCTTTGAAGGATACCACTTCAGTCTTAAGAAGTGTGAAGTTGGCTTTTGAGAAGTTCTTCACTGTGGTCTTTTGTGCAGGGGTGGGGGATGTGGATTTCCAGTGAGATTAATTTATGGTCTGATCTTACCAAAGAGGGATATACTTCCGGTGTGGAGCATTTTGTCCCCATGTTTGTGATGATCAGGTCTAGCATATTGTCTCCTCTTGTGGGAATGGTGACTAGTTGTTCCATTGCATTTGAGTTTATGAATTCTAGGAACCTTTGGGCTAGGGTGTTGGGGCTTGAGTAATGTTCCCAGTCTATGTTTGGGTAGTTGAAGTCTCCCAAAATGATGGTATTTGGAGAGACATTCATACTCTCCAGTGTCTTCAGGAAGGCTGTGTGGGGTTCCTGAGTTTGAGAGGGTGGTCTGTAGCATGCTACAAACTGTAAGGCAGTTTTTCCTATGGTTAGTTGCACCTGGATGGTCTCCAATGCTTGATGCGTTGCCACTAACCTGGAGGTGTGGGTATCTTTGATGAATACGGATACTCCCCCTCCTTTTGTGGTTTGGTCCAAGTTTTGGGGCCGGAAAGCATAATATGAGGTAAAACCTGATAGTGCTGGGGTGCTCTCAGGAGCCTTGAACCAGGTTTCAGTCACTGCACAGACATCGATGTTCTCCATACTGAGGAGGGCTTCGAGGGCATGCATCTTGAGGTTTAGACTTCTGGCATTGAGCAGCATTACCCTTAGTTTTTTTCCACTTGTGTTTTCTAGGGAGGTAGGTTTGTCATTTGAGCCTTGCCTAAAAAAGGCACTATGGGGGTGGCAAGAGCCTTGGCCAATATCCGGAAGCCCAGGGGTGACAGGTGCAAGCCATCCCTTGTGAAGCAACGTGGCTTGTCAAGCATGTCATCCCAAGCAGACAGACATTGGATCCCCTTAGAATGACACCAGTAATTAAGCCAATTGTTAAAACTGATCATTTTGTCTTTGTACTGTGGCATCATTCTTGGTGAGGGTAAGATGCTGCTCAAGGTCAGGGTCATACCGGCCTGGGCTACATAATCAGAGAGCTCCTCTAGGTCTCTTTTCATGTAGTCCAGGGAGGTACATCTCAGGTCGTTCACACCGGCATGTACAATGACTGAGTCATATTTGTACTTGCTGTGGAGTGACCTGAGTGCTTGTGTTATGTGGCGGATTCTAGCTCCCTACAGGCAGCTTACTGTGACCTTTTCCTTGTTCAGTCTGGTGAGCGGGAAGTCAGTGTGTCTGACTATGGAGTCACCTATTACAAGTGTGTCTGGCATGTTGTTTGGCCTTAAGGGCTGTGACTGTTTAGCACACTGACTTTGTGAACTATGTGTTGCATGTGCTATGTCTTGAGGTGGCGGTTGCTTGGGTGTCTGCTTTGGAGTCCTCTGTTGTTTTGGTAGATTTTTAATCAGCGCCTCCGAGTATGTTTTTGTGTGTTTATGTGTTTGGTTTGCAGTTATGATAGTTCTATGTGAGACTGGGTTTGTGGTGTGCGTGGTTACCTTCTCCTCCTGACTGGTCTTGCCAGTACTGAATTGAGAGAGCTCAGCCTCCAGTTTGGCTATATAGTTGCATCTCTCGCATATATTTGTATTTGTTGGGAGGAGGAGAGGATTGTCTGTGTACATGAGGCAATTGTAACATTGTCTCAAGATTCCCAGATTCACCAGCTGAACAGGAGAGGACGCCAGCAACTGACCCTTCGACATGCTAGAAATAGTGAAAAAGATTGCTGTGTAACTGAGTCAGAAAGGACCTATAGGGAAATGGCTACTCAAGGGAATTTGGGTGAATGAAGTACTTTCTTTTCTTTAAGAGTGCTTTACCTGTATAAAAAATGCTTTAGGAGCAAGTGCTGAGCTTTTCAGATAGAGTATAGGCTGTTTAGATTGCAAGTACAACAGTTCTAAGGGAAAAATTGAAGAACAGACTTTACGGAGCCAGAAATAGTTTAAACTTGATTAACCGGCGCTGCCCGATGCTGCTCTATGAGCAACTTTGCGCTAAAGCGCGCAAAAGCGGGCTTTATAGCAGGGGGTTGAAAAGAGCCAGGAATTGACCCAAAATGGACAATAAACTACAAGTTGCTGGGCTGGAACCAATCCTCTGGGGACAAATAGGTTGCTCAGTGCTCCCCACTCCCACTGGTGAACAAAGAAGCTTCCTCTTATCCAAATAAGGATATGGATAGCACAGGAACTAAGACAAAGCCAAGAGATCAGCAAAATCTGAAGACTGGACTATTCTAGTTCAGAAAAGTGGGAAAACAAGGATTTTTTGTTTTTTTCTTTTTTTTACAGAGAAAGGAGAAAAAGATACAGTAACAAACAGTAAATGCTATAAAACTGCTAGCGCACTTGAGTGTGTTAGCCTAACAATTAAATTAAACAAAAAATAACTTTTTAAAGTGCTAACAGTATAAATTCAACACAAGTACAGTAAAAACAATATGCAGAGCTGTTTTTAAGCGAAATGCAGTCGAGATGCAGTAATTTAAGCAAAAGCCAGAAAAAATACTTATAAATCCAGGAAAGTCACTCTTTCACTCTCTGCTGCTTGTAGAACTCTGCAGGACACCACGAGGAGCTGTGCTGAGTCTTTTACAAGTGAAAAAGCATGCAAAAGCGGGCTTTATAGCAGGGAGTTTTAAGCACTAGGTAGCCTATCTACCACAGGAGGAGTGGTTTCTGGCCCAGACATTATAGTTTATTGGCCGTTTGGGAAGCTTTTTCATCTCTTTCAACCTTCTGATTTAAAAGCCTGTGTTTGCACTTGTTTCCTGCCTTTCCTGTTACTTGTCTAGTCCAGGTACAGATTTGCTGTATCCAGGACTCTTTGTAAGCTTCTGAGCCCCCCCCCCCAAGCCTTTCTGTGTTGGAGGGAAGCCTTCTAGCTTATCAGGTGGAGTGGTAACATTAGGTAGCCTATCTATCACAAGATGAGTGGCTCCTGGCCCAGAAATTGTAGCTATTGGCTGTTTGAGCAATTTTTTTCCATCTCTTTCAACTTTCTTAGATACAGAGTTGCTGTATCCAGGATTGTTGGTAAGCTTCTGAGCCCCCTAATCATTTCTGTGTTGGAGGGAAGCCTTCTAGCTTATCAGTGGGAGTGGCAAGCACTAGGTAGCCTATCTACCACAAGAGGATTGGTTCATGGCCCAGAAATTGTACCTTATTGGCCGTTTGAGCAGTTTTTTTCCATCTCTTTCAACATTCTGGTTTAAAAGCTGCATTTACGCTTGCTTCCTGCCTTTCTGGTAACTAATCTAGTCCAGATACAGACTTGCTGTATCTGGGACTGTTGGTAAGCGTCTGAGCCCCCCAAGCCTTTCTGTGTTGGAAGGAAGCCTTCTAGCTTATCAGTGGGAGTGGTAAGCACTAGGTAGCCTATCCTCCACAGGAAGAGTGAGTTTTGGCCCATAAATTGTAGTTTATTGGGCGTTTGGGCAGTTTTCCACCTCTTTCAACTTGCTGGCTTAAAAGCTTGTGTTTGCACTTGTTCCCCACCTTTCCTGTAACTAGTCTAGTCCAGGTACAGATTTGTTGTATTCAGGCCTCTTTGTAAGCTTCTGAGCTCCCCAAGCCTTTCTGTGTTGGAAGGAAGCCATCTAGCTTATCAGTGGGAATGGTAAGTATTAGGTAGCCTATCTATCACAAGAGGAGTGGTTCCTGGCTCAGAAATTGTAGCTACTGGCCGTTTGGGCAGTTTTTTTCCATCTCTTTCAACTTTCTGGTTTAAAAGCTGCATTTACGCTTGTTTCCCACCTTTCCGGTAACTAGTCTAGTCCCGATACAAACTTGCTGTATCTAGGACTGTTGGTAAGCGTCTGAGCCTGTTAAGCCTTTCTGTGTTGGAGGGAAGCCTTCTTGCTTATCAGTGGGAGTGGTAAGCACTAGGTAGCCTGTCTACCACAAGAGGAGTGGTTCTTGGCCCAGAAATTGTAGTTTATTGACCATTTGGGCAGTTTGTCCATCTCTTTCAACTTTCTGGTTTAAAAGACCACATCTGCGCTTGTTTCCATCTTTCCTGTAACTAACTTACTGGGAAGCACTAGAAAGCCTTAAACTGATACAAGCCTTCTAGCTTAGAAGAGAGACTTTGGAGTGATTAAGTATCAGTTTTCTGTATTTTCTTGCTGTACTTAACTGTTTTCCACCTAAACGCTGATTTTCCAGCATTTATTGTGATTTAAAAGCTTGTTTTTTTCACATATTGTACTTATTTGACTGTCTGCACTTTTAAAAAGTAGCTTTTTGTTTAAATAATTTGTTTAACTGTTGTAGGCTACACACTGTGTGATAGCCTTTTCTGATTGTTTGCAGTCGTTTAAAGCTGTTTTAAGTGCATTTTTTACTGCTTTTGCCTTATCTTTAAAAAAAAAAAAAAACCCAAAAAAACCAAAAGAAATTCCTTGTTTCCCACCTTTCTAAGCTAGTATAGTCCAGTTTTCAGGCTAGTGCTGAATTCAGAGCTGTGTTACAAGTTTCTGAGTTGCCCAACCTTACTTGGAAAGAAGGAAGTTTCTCTGTTCACTTGTGAGAGAGGGGAGCTTTGAGCAGCCTATCTGTCCCTGGAGGAGTGGTTCCAGCCCAGAAGTTAGCAGTTTATTGGCCATTTTGGGCTAATTTTTATCTCTTTCATTTCCCTGCTATAAAAACCACGTTTGTGCAGTCTTGCACACCGGGCAGCGCCAGTTAGCTAGGGTTAAATTATTCCCGGCTCTACTAAGTTTCCTCTTCAGTTTTCCCCTTGAAACTAGTCTCTCAGCCTAAGCACTCAAAAAGCATCCTACAGCCCAGCACTTGCTCAGACCTAATAGCAAGCACTAATATACCCTGACACATGATTTCCCAGCGGGGCAAGGCTCTTTATTCACCCCTCACCAACCAAGCGACCAAGCAGCTCACCCTACTTCAGGCATGACCAAAGGGCAATTTCAGGTGTACTCTCCCATCCAGTTGGTGAATCTGGGTATCCTGAGACAATGTTACTTAACCTTACTTAAGACAGAGGTGGTAAGTTTTGCAGCCCCCACACTAAAGGATAACGCTGCCCAAGATGCAGAAACCTTTACAGATTCACTCTATGAGCACCTACAAGGATGCCTGGATCATGCCATCCCTACCAAAACCAAGACTCACTCCTCTAAGAGAAGGAAACCAGTCTGGTGGAACCCTGCCATAAACAGGCTATACAACAGAAGGAGGAAACTATTTTAGAAAAAAAGCAAATCCCAAGAAGGAAAGACATCCCTGACCAGTATCAGTAAGAAACTAGGGTCCCTCATAAAATCATCTAAAGCTAACTTTGAAAGAATAATTGCCAAGGATTCAAAAGATAACCACAAAGCTTTCTTTAGCTATGTTAAGAATCTAAGTGGCAACTCACAGATATGCGCTGAGCTAGTGCAAAATAGCACAAAATATAATGAACCTACTGATATTGCCAACATCCTGGCAGATAGATTCAGTGCAAATGTCACTCCCCTCTCACCCCCAAAAGGGCCCACAAAAATACCGGAAAAGTGTAGTGCCCTGGAAATCACAGATGCACAGGTGAAAACAGCCCTTTCAAAAGCCAAAAACACAGTATCAACGGGGCCAGATGTTGTTCTAGGTGCCCATAGAATGATGCACAGCAATGTTTATTCCGCTCCACAAAGGAGGGGCCACAACTGACCCTGATAACTATCGCCCCATAAGTCTGACTAGCCTGGTCTGCAAGGCTATGGAGCACATCATCATGGAACTCATTAACAAAGATATAGGGAATCTCCAAACACTTGACCCGACCCAGTTCGGCTTTGTTAAGGGCAGATCATGCCTACTAAACCTGGTTGACTTCTTTGAGACAGTCACCAAGGCCATAGACAAGGGTAAGGTGGTTCACACAGCCTACCTTGACCTCGCCAATGCTTTTGACACCATTCCCCACTCGGGTATTACAGAAAAACTCACCAGCCTGAACATAAAGCCCTACATCATGAGATGGGTTGCCAACTGGCTTACAGACAGAACTCACATGGTAAGAATAGTGGGCTCCAGGTCCGACTCTAAATCAGTCACAAGTGGCATCCCACAAGGCTCGGTCCTGGGACCCCTACTGTTCAGCATATACTTCTCAGAAGTACAGGAAACATAGGAGGACTATGGCTAACCAAGTTCGCCAATGACTGCAAACTGGGAGCCATAACTGACTCTCTGGCTGACATGGACATCCTCCAAAAGGGCCTTACTGAGATGGACACCTTGTGACAAAGTCATGGCTTCAAGCTAAATGCCAAAAAATGCTTAGTCATCCCATTTGGGAAAAACAAAACACCCACAAATTACCACATAGGTGGCAGCCCCCTTAATACAGAAGAGATAACAAGAGATCTGGAGACCCATGTAGAGTGTAATCTCTCCTTTGATAATCATATTGCCAAAGTAGTTAGGAAATCCTTCTATGTGGCCCATCTAATTACTAAAGGGTTCGCATCTAGAAATAAAGGAGTTATAGTGCCCCTCTGCTTGTTACTCATCAGACCCATCATAGAGTACAATGCCCCATTTGGGATGTACCTCACAAGACACTTCCAACAGCTGGAAAGACCACAAAAGTACCTCACCAAGAGGACTACTGGCCTCAAACATATATCCTATGCAGCCCGACTGAAAAAACTCTGGCTGTACTCAGTGGCATATCGCTTACTCAGACGTGATCTCTGCCTGACTTACAAAGCCATGTCCAACTCAGAATTGATGAACATGCTCCACCTAAAGACATCCAAGTCACTGCATGAAAAATGGGCACCACTCCCACAAAAAAAAAAAAAATGATCCCACCTTCTTCACCTGCATCCTGCTGATTCCTTGGTCACTTCTATTTTACCTTTTAGGGGCGGCCCATGCTATTGGACTGCCAGACTGCAACCCCCCAGCTCTAAAACCTAAAGAAATTAAAAGAAAATTAAAGAAAATAAAAAGAAAAAAAATTCAAAATTTGCTGACTTTCGCGCATGCGCAATAGTCCGGACTGCTGCTGAGACAGTCTGGAGGAGCATGCGCAGACTGTTTCAGCAGCAGTCCGGACTGGGAAACATGTCAGAGCAAGATCCCAGAAGTCTATGCAGTACAACTGCAATAGACTGTCCAGGAAACCCACTGGGAAACCTCATCGGAGTCGGACTGCAAGGTCAGCAGTCTGGAGTTGCCTGCAGTCTCATCGGGAAGATCTCGCGATTTAGAGCTGGACGGGTGGGGTCTCATGTGGAAACATGGATGGATTTATGTGAATGGGCAGGTATGGAACAAAGGGAGTTTTGCAGCTATGGATTTAGGTGTGTGTGTGTGTGTGTGTGTGTGTGTGTGTGTGTGTGTGTGTGTGTGTGTGTGTGTGTGTGTGTGTGTGTGTGTGAATGCCCCAGTTGCTATATACTGGTGGCTAGACTCATGGTGGTGTGGTAGGGAATACCTCAGGCTTGAACCCTGTACCTTGTATGCAGGTGTTAAAGACATGAATTCCCTACCCACCACCATTTGTAAAAGAATTGTAGATTTTTGCCTCATATTTGATCTGATCTGTTCCTCATAATATCTGTGGTTTCTAAATGTTGCAATGCTTGATATTTGATGGTGCAGTGGTAGCATTGTGGCCTCACAGCTGCAGGTTCTCAGGTTTGATTCTTGGCTGGGGTGCCTTCTTTGTGTGGTCTGCATCTTCTCCCTGTGTTTGTGTGGGTTTGCTTTTGTGGCCTCCCATGTTACAAAGACATGTCTGCATTATTTCTTCCTGGGCCTCTGCTGAAAATTGTTTTTTTGTTGTTAAAAATTGACAGGCATTTGAATTTCAGACTTCAGGTTTCTGAATGTTTAATTCCTTACATATTTGATGGTGCAGTGGTAGCACTGTTGCCTCACAGCTATAGGTTTTCTGATTTGATTGTTGGCTTGTGTGCCTTCTGTGTGGAGTCTGCATCTTATCCCTGTGTTTGTGTGGATTTTCTCTGGTGTCCTGCCATTTTACAAAGACATGTGTCTGCAGTATTTCTCCCTGGGCCTCTGCTGAAAATTGTTTTTGTTCCGTCAGAAGTAAAATTGACAGGCATTTGAATTTCAGACTTCATATTCTTCAGAAAATACATAGTAACACAACCTACGTTTATAAGATGAATATTTGAAATTTGTCCTTATTTTTGGGACTGTTTTACCCCATTATTGGCTTTGTCCAGGTTTTTTGTGCTAAGGTTGACAGCTATGGCAAGAACTGAATTCACTGAATATGTTTGAGGGCTGTGCTCCCTCATTACTCGGTTTGTCCAGGTGTTTTGTGCTAAGAGGTTGACAGCTATGGTGAGAACTGAATTCATTAAATGATAGCCATTTAAGTTTCAGTCTTTCGCTCTTTCACAAAGCAGCTGATTTGGCGTAGTGGTATGTTGCTCTGACTGTTTTGCACAGGGACCTTGTCAATAAAATGTATGGTGGTAACATAGCATTTTTCTTTCACAAAGTAGGTGATTTGGCATAGTGGTATGTTGCTCTGACTGTTTTGCACAGGGACCTTGGTAGTAAAATGTATGGTGGTAACACAGCATTTTTCTTTCACAAAGCAGCTGATTTGGCATAGTGGTATGTTGCTCTGACTCTTTTGCACAGGGACTTTGGCAGTAAAATGTATGGTGGTAACATAGCATTTTATTCTAGCAACTTTCCAAGATTATACAAGCAATGTTTAATGTGTCCCTGGTTTTTGGGCTTTTGACCACCCCCCAATAAAGTTGGCTTTTTCCAGATTTCTTGTGCTGCGAAGTTGAGATGCAGTTGAGTATTGAGTAGATTTTACAAGGAGCTGAGAGCTGCAGGGGAAGAGAAGTTTAGTGATGCTTATGCTAAGTCAGATTGCATTGTTAATAGCACAACAGGTTGTGTACTTGCTTTTGATGCAGAAAGTTGTTGGTTCTACTCCCACAAGGGGTGAATGCTGCCATACTGAAAAAGTTAAGATACTAACTATGAGCCTATTATCAGTTTGCCATCCATTTCCTATTGCAATATTACTAGCTTATCATTTTAATGTAATATAGGCAATCTATTCCTCAGGAGCATCAGACACTTTATTTTTCGATGAAACCATGAAATATAAAGGTGTTTGCTGGCAGCAACCTCTTCATTAGTTACAGATTTTTTTAATGTGGAATTACTTAGATGACTTTTTTACTTCTTCAGAGATTGTGCATATTTACTGATAATGGACTGTAGAATTCTGTATATTTACTGATAATGGTGGACTGTAGAATTGTGCATATTTACTGATAATGGTGGACTGTAGAATTGTGCATATATACTGATAATGGTGGACTGTAGAATTGTGCATATTTACTGATAATGGTGGACTGTAGAAGTCTGAGTAGACTTTTATGATGGAAATGTTCTGGACTGGGCAGTTTTGTCATTATTGGTGCATGCATTTTGTTTCATAGTTTACTGGAAAAATGTTCAAAAAAATAGGAAGGTGTATGAAAGAGCACATGTATGTTTCATATGCAAGGGGCCTATGATTTGAAAACAGCCCAGAATTAATCTTTATCTGCCACTGGTAAAATGTATTTTCTTTGAATGTGGGTTTCAATGCTGTTTCAATGAATGTGAGTTTCAAGGGCAGAGAAGTTTTAATGCTAAGTTTGTTTAGCAAAATAAAACTTTCAAATGAAGTCCAAATCATCATAGAAGTAAATCGGTATGCACATTAGTGTTTATGGTAAATGGAGTGAAATAGCCAAGTAATGGATCATTGGAATGGCTGCAGGGGGAGGCTCCATTCGACCATGATTTTGTGGGGGGGAAGGGCAGCAAACTTAGACAGCCCCAGCTGAATTATACCTCCCAACTGTCCAGATTTTCAAAGAATTAATAGACTTTTGCTTCTTATTTTTGGTTTGTTCCTCATAAAATGTGTGGTTTTCTGGCAAATCATTTAGGAATTAAGTCACTAAATAATGACACACTAGTTTCAGACTTCATAACCTTCAGAAAAATGCATGCTAAAGTAAGACCTGTTCTTCAATCAACTGTCTCAGTTTATACAAGAGCAATTTTTAGTACTGTTTATATGCTCCCCCAATATATTTGGCCTTGTCCAGATTTATTGCATTAACAGTTTGAGAGGTACATGCAAATAAATTGCTTTATAGAATTAGGCATAGCCAAACCTCTCAACTGCCCCTGATTTTGGCTCAAAATGTTGCTCTTCCCCCTAATAATCCCTCCGCAAAATAGCAATTTTCTGGAAGAAAACATGGAAGGTTTATAATTAGGAAATAACTGTAATAATCAGAGTTATAGATTACTTTTATTTCAGAAATGCATGTAGATTCTTTTATTTTGTCAGCTGCTCAAGTTAGCAGTACTAATATTAAAGTGTCCCTTCTTTGACAGGTTCCCAGCTGTATTGTGTGGCTATTTTATATTTTTACATCACATTTTTGGTCCATTTTTCATAAAATTGTGGGGTTTTTTTGGCAAATTAGTGACAAATCATTAAAGACTGAAGTTAGAAAATAATGACAGAAATTTGAGTTTCAGACTTCATACCACTCCGAAAATTTATACTAATGCAAGACCTATTATATTATCTTTCTAAGTTTATAAGAGCAATATTTAAAAATTGTCCTTATTTTTGGGCCTTTGTCCCACTTCTTTGTATGGCTTTGTCCAGATTTCTTGTTCTGAGGTTAAGAGGTATGACAAATGTGTCAGGGCTATCACAGTCAGCCAGAGACATTTCAAATTGTGACATACTTGTTGCACCCCATTCCCCCATGTAGTGACTCTGGATGTGTCGAAGCAAGGCAAGGAGTAGTTATGCAGTGTAAATGTGCAGAGTATTCCCCCCCATTCAAGGTAGACACAAGTACTAGAGTGGCTTTTCATCTGTCCTTGATTTTTGCAGAATGGTCTGGTTTCTGTCATATTTTTTGTACTGTTGATTTATGCTCATTACTCAAAGTGCCTGTTGCTCTGTGTTTAAGTAGCAATACTTTAATGACCATCAGGTAAGCTTGGCTGAGATCGTAAGATGCAAGTAAGCTTTAATAAGCATACTGTTAAAGAACTGCCAACATTGAAAGCCTTTCTGTTGTTGCCATGTAGAGAATACTTAACTAGATAATGTATAAGCCTTGGGTATTGAAATGCATATGACAGTATTTGTAATAAAGGGCAGGATTACATTATTTTAAGAAGCTTATTACACTTGGAGACTTCCAGTCATCTCTGCAGGCTTTACCCGTAAACTAAACAGAATGCCAATCATGTGGTCCATAACGTGTACAGTAATCATTTTAAGCAATGTATCTTGAGCTTATTTCTTGTTTGCTTTTCATTTTTTACTTTGATCATGTTTTCCCCATGAAACAAGTAGATAGTTGTCAGGCAGCAGGTCTTTTTTTGGATAAGAAACATTTTTACAAGTGGGGGCATCAGAAATTTCTACTTTCAGCATGTTACTTGGTACTTTAATAAAGCTGAATATAAATTATAATTAGAACTGCAGTGCAAGAAGTGGTTTGAGTTGAGTGCTGCTTGTTTCTCTTATACTTGATTTTGACTGGCATTCCATTAATGTATTTAAAAAGTAATTTATTTTTTCATGCCTCACAACCTTTTTGTTTCCATCTAGATATTAAGTAAGCTGTCATGCAGCCAATGCATTGAAATAGTTTTATTCTTCTACACTTCATTTTGTCTTGATTGGACTCTCATAATGACGGTTTGGCACCCAGGGCAGTGAATTTAGTTAGTTTTTGTGGTTTTGAGCATAGCCCCTCCCCTTTACAGTTGGCCACACCCCTTCCCATTGACCCCACCCATTCAGCTATCTCCTGCAGCCCCCCTTTGATTTGAAGTCACCAGCCGCCACTGTATTTGCTTGCTTCCTTTTTTCATTTCTTTCCTATACTTCCATTTCCAACTTTAATCTGTTTAAAAAATAGATGCCTATCTAGGGCTTCCAAATAACTTTTTTTTGAGATTGTACAGTGTATGGTGGGTCATGAAGAGCACCATTAATGACCATGTACAACTGATGAGAACTGACACTGCTCATTGTATAGCAAAGCGTGGGGCTGCCATGTTCCATATGTACATACATATTGATATCAGTTAGGATTGGTTGTGCACATGAGCTGAGCATCACTGCGCAGCAGTTTGTAGACACCACATAGGATACAACAGTCAGGATTTAACTACTTGCTGTTGCAATGAATTAGAATGCCAGCTATGGCTGAAGATGATAAGTTAGAATACAAAAGTGGTGTCTTGATGGGTTGTTGTTGCTTCTCTTATTATTTCATTCTTTGTGTCACTAACAACTGCTCTGTGTTTCCCTGATGTTGTTTGTCTTACTGCTTCTGTAAATCAACTTGTGAAGTTGAGAGAGTGATATGGTCATGTCCCATAGGGGCTGCATATAGGTGCACTGTTACAATACGGTGATTGTTTCCTGTCAGTTGCATTATAGTAGAGGTACAGTGATCAGACTCTGCTGATGTAGCACCTGCTTTTGTTGTATATATATTGGTACTTTTCTCTACCCCACCCATTATGTGTTATTTTACATTTTTTATCTTAAGCTAGATGACATTCACTCTCATTACAGAAACTCATGAGGAAGTAATTACCATGATCAGACCGAGTCTATATCAGTTCGTCAAATGTTAATGTCTGCGAACCTTTCTTCATTGACTGGAAAGGACCGAAAGTTCACTTCAGCAACCGTTCATATTGAAAAAAACATTTAAACAGGGAAAGGAAGCAACTGGCCAACAACCGCAACACACACCGCAGTATGTCAAACTCACCCAGGTGGGGGGCTGTGCCCCATACCCCTCAGTGTGGGGAGCTATCCACCCCCCAACTACATATACCAACTCTGAGATCACAATACAGTGGGGAAAAAGGGAAATTTTTTTTCTGTTTGCCAACTGTTTCCTTTCCCTATGTAAATATTTTGCTGATGTGAATGTTCAGTGATTTTGGGTCAATTAGAAAGGTTCACGGAAATGAACTTATGACAAATTAATATAGGCCTGATCAGACCCTGGTTTAAGACATCTGTTAGTAAAGGAGCACTCACAAATCTATGATCTGTATCTTGGAACAACCTTCCTTCAGATGTAGAACAACAAACTCCTATCTTGTCTCAAGAACAAATTAAAGTAGCACCTATATAAAGAATCCTCCTATACTTGCTTTCAGGATAATTTTCATGAAAACATTAAACAAAACTGAAGTTAGCTTTATGTTTTTGAAATAAGATCTGCTTCAGTGTTTACAAAACTTTATATTTTTATTTCTTTACTGCACAACATACTATTATCATTTCAAGTTAGCCTTTGTTAGATTACATCATTACATATTTAAGCTAAACTCCTGTTTACAACTTTTACCTGCATTATCTGATATAACTCATACCTGAAATACCTGGCTTTTATGACAAAAAAAATCCATAGTATAAGACATTTTAAATTATTAGACTTGAAACTATTCATAATGTATAACAATAAATACAATTTACCTCCTTCATTGACCAATAAAAGCAGTTGTTATTGTTTACCTAGGCTTGTTATGAAGAAACAAACATTTTGATTACTGTATATACAGTGTATATATACACCGTGGGAACTGCAAATTCTTGCAGCCTTAGAAAATGATGGACAACTAACTGACCTTCAGCTGTTGTTGTGTCCTTCTCTTCTTCACCTGTAAACATATCCTCTTCGGACACCAGGAATTCTTCTGGTGGCCACCGTAGCTCACCACTTTCCACTTCACTGACATCTGTAGGTTCCACAACAATGGATGGCAGTCGGTCCTTTAATTTTGAATGGCCTTCATATGACTCACAGGGGTCTGGGAAAATCTTAGTAATCAAATAAATGTAAAAAGTAAATTATTATTTCACACAGATTTTTTCATTGTGCCATAATTTTAGCATGCAGTTTACTTTTTATACAAAAACCTAAAGCCAGATTATTGTTATTCAGAAGTTTACAGTGTCTGTGTGAGAGAGGGAGAGAGACAGAGTGTGTGTGTGTGTGTGTGTGTGTGTGTGTGTGTGTGTGTGTGTGTGTGTTTGGGCAGAGGAGAAAAAAAATGAGAGAGAAAATCTCTTTCTTCGCACTGTCTAACGGAATTCTGGTTAATACCATTGCAAATGATAGTTGTACTATAATGGCATTGGTACAGCAGAGTTATTTGCAATGCAGTGGGAAACTAATAAACAATAGTAAGAGAATATGAGTATAAAAAGAACTCCTTTGTAAGTTATCTAAAAGTCATGGAATCCACATTTTATTTTTGTGAGTGATCTGCGTGAATTATCCTAAGGACTTAAGATACACTTTCTGGATATATAAGGCTTCTTACTGAATGCATATGTATCTTACCAGTGCCCTGCAAATTGCTAACTGTAATTCTAATTAGAAAGAAAATAAGCAAAGCTCAAATAATGCCATTTCAACAAGTAAATGCATTCTGAAAACTTGTAAATATGATAATAAGTAACATACGACAGGCTGCAAGCCAGCCATTATACCAAGTACAGCCTTCTTTTAAGCATATTGAAAACATTGTTTTCTATAGATTTAGATCAGCAAATAAGAAAAAAAACACTCCTTATGTAGGCACAAGTGTAATAATTTAACTGGAAATTATCTTAATAGCAAACATACATTGGGTTTTCTATTCATAATTACATATTTATGGCCTCCTCACCACATCCCATCCTCAGGGATGGAGCATATTTGTGCTATTTCTAAAGCATGGCTTGGGAAATAGTGAGACAAAAGGTTATAGGTAGATGACTTTTTCCTACTAACATACAGAAATGGATTGTATATTGTGCTTTTATAGTAAGACTATTCAGTTCAAGTGGACGTTATATGTTTGACAATGTTAGGAATTTATAAAACATGGTGAATGATATATCACATGGCTTACGTTTGTGATGTAGAATGTGGCATTAAAGTCTGTTATTGATCTGACTAGTGATAGATAATGGAGCCATGGTAACTTTCTGTGTTCGACTCATTTTTCCTTTGACTATAACGTATGTTACAGAGTAAGCCTTTCAGACATCGTTTGCAACACACTGATCAAACCTTAACTGACTGCCCCTAAAATTCCTCAATATTTTACTTCACTGCTTGCCTTTAGTGGTTTTAAATTAATTTTATAATCTTTCTCCTAAATTTGACAATTCTACCTTTAATGGCATTGAGAGTGAGGCTGTTCTTATTACCATAAATTGCAATTTTGTTCACTGTCTTAAAAGTATTTCATCCTTCGTACAAACAGTTATATCCCCTAGCTTGCTAACATCGGTGTTTCTTCTACCCATAATTCTTTTCCTAATTACCTCATATTAAAAATAGCAAATAAACCAGGCCTTGAATAGTTCCACTGGGGTAAGCGTAAATAGGTAATCTACATTTTCTGCTTTTCGTCTTCTCTTCCTGAAACAAATTTTCAGCTATTTTTAAGTTTTTTTGGTCATCAAACTTTAACTTGCAAAATTAGTTCACATATGTTAATAAAAAATCAAGAACATTTTTCATTATCTTTGTGCAATGCATGTTTTCTTCATAGTTTCAGCATTAGTCTTTATATCACGCTTTCACACTTTTCAATAACCACCAACTCTCCCACATCAGTTATCTGTTTGACCACTATTTTGTATAAAATTATTCCAAATATGTCTCTTATTAATGCATTTTACTTCCTCTCATCTTTAAATATGCCATCTCTCTATTTCTTAAGTTTATTTTAGAACATTCAATACATCTTCTAAAGTTAGTGTTTGATTTTCATGTTGTCATTATTGTTTTTTTGACTGCCAACAGCATTAAACTTCATAAGGCCGTGCAATGTCTTGGCACATCTAATGCTAAACATCAACTCAAAGCATCATCTTCTGAGTTACTACAGTTTGTTCCCCAACATTTGTGTTGATGCATTTTATAAAGGGCCTTTAAAATTCATCAACTCTGTATATTCCCAAAATACATATTCCCAGTTTTCATAACCTTCCCCATCACATCTCCATTCCCCACTTGGGGAGATCCTTTTAAGTCTACTTGGTGTGTAACCATAGTTGTACAAACATTTCCATGCAACTATCTGAAATCACCAGAACTTTCCTCACATAATCAGGTGACCTGCAAATCTCTTCCTATTGTTTCTTCATATTTGTTTGTACGTTCTCATTTCCCAGTCTTTTCTGACCTCTGTTCTGATTGATTTTTATAGTTATCATGGAAGGTATTATACGCCTTGCTTATTACCCCTTTTTTATAACAGCATATGAAACTCCCCCAGAGCTGGTATTTCACTTATTATTCCTGTCTCCCATTCTGTTTGTCTATACTCTGCTATCAATCTCCAGTATGGGAGACACTCCCTAACCTGCATGGCAAATACTTGTTTGGCCACCTCCCACTCTACCACTTTACCCTCCTGATGTATCAGTTATCAGCATCTTGGTGCCTTAGCTATTTTTCCCTGTTAAGTATGGCCATGTCTTGCTTAATTTGTGTGCCCTTACTATTGTATATCCCTAGTTCAAGAATCTTCTTGTTCCAGTCCCACATGCTTTAGACTTTATAAACATTTCTTTCATTTCACAGAGGTAATATTCTGTATGTATATTATTATTTAACGGCTTGTGTCCAAAATACTTACTTTATCCCACATACTTTCCCCTTGCACTCAAGTAAATATTTATACCTTGTTTTGTGTGTATGTGTATTTATATATATATATATATATATATATATATATATATATATATATATATATATATACATATATACAGACTGCGGTGGTGGTGCTGTGGTAGCGTTGTCACCTCACAGTAAGACGTTGTCCTGTTCGATTCTCAGCTAGAGCGTCTTCTGTGTGGAGACATGCGTGAATGGGCATACCTTCGTTGAAGGTTGTGTGTCTGGGCCAGCAACTGGCCTGTAAAAATCTACTGCCAATCATTAGCAGACCGGAGTTCCGCTGTGGTGACCCCTAACCGGGAAAAGCCGAAAGACACAACAACAACAAAATATATATATATATATATATATATATATATATATATATATATATAGACCTCATTTGTGTGACTACCCCTTCAAATCTGGCAGTTCCAACCCTGTTACTCTACAGATTGCTAGACGTCATCACCTGCACTGACTGTACAAATTAGGCTACTTCATCATGGTTAGTCTCAACCAGAATTTGTTATTCTACTTTTTTCACTTTTTTTCCCTTACATTTTTAATTTTTTTTCTTTTTTGACATCTGGACACTGCATTGTCTAGCCAGTAACCAGTTTAATCAAAAATCGATAACTTTCATTGACTTTTTTCCTGAATTCCCAGTTTTCATAATGGAAAAATTCTAATGGATGTGTTGCTCAGTCAGTCACCATCTTGGAATCTTCAACAAAATTTTACTCATTGGACAACATAACTGCTGAGCTGGAGTTGGATGAGTTAATCTATAATGTCCCTAAAGGGATAATATCAAATGTCTTTGCAAACTCTAAGTGTGTAACATAATGTCAGAGTTACTTATTTAAACATGCTATCAAATTAAATAGGGAAGTTCTTCTGTTAACATAACTATATTGTTCCAAGTCTATTGCTAAGGTTGCCAGTTTATTACAGAATAAGTTCAATTACCTTCTTCCTAAATTTGCAGATAATATGGATTAGGTTGATATGTCTGTAATTCTTTGGGTTTGTTATAATACCTCACTTTTTCTGGGGACTAGTACTGCTTGGTGTCATATTTCTGGAGTATATCTGGTAGCGATTAAATTATTACTGAGACTACATTAGGGATTTCATTAGAGTATATTATATTCTTTAGATTGTCTGATGAAGTCTCAGTGTTGGGAGACGAAAGCGTTTACTGGATCTGTTTATCAATAAATAAGTTTGTTTTTTATACTGTTTTCTCATTTTATTTTAACTTTTATTCGGTTTACGTTTTGTTTTTGAGATTCTTCATATTGTGCCATATTGGAATATACCACACAGGCATAACATCTAAAAGTGTCATTAATGATTATTAAAAGACAAAAGATGATCTTAGCTATGCACAATATTTTATTTTTGGAAGGCATAGTATTATCAGGAGTTACTTTCTGCAAGCACCTGGACTATTTCTGAATTCTTATTTTTTTCTTATAAAATATACAGCTGCCTCTTGTTTGCAATTTTTGTGGTCACATGTCTGGTCCTGAAAATTGCAACTGGTACCCTCCCAGCAGTTTTGAAAAATTCTTATAATGGCTATACTGAAGTATTTTTAAATGTCCCACATTTGCCACATGTTTAGGAATAGTGTTAGAGTTTGTGTTAGACCTAGCGAAGGGGATATATTTAATCCTGTGCATCTGTGCTGCTGCATGAGAGTGAGTGCCTTGAGCTGTGCTGATGTGGGCTGATTTAGGTCCTGAGCTATGCTGATGTGTGCTGATGTAGGTCTTGAGCTATGCTGATGTGTGCTGATTTAGGTCCTGAGCTATGCTGATGTGTGTTGATTTAGGTCTTGAGCTATATGCTGATGTGTGCTGTTGTAGGTCTTGAGCTGTGCTGATGTGTGCTGATGTAGGTCTTGAGCTATATGCTGATGTGTGCTGTTGTAGGTCTTGAGCTGTGCTGATGTGTGCTGATGTAGGTCTTGAGCTATATGCTGATGTAGGTCTTGAGCTATATTCTGATGTGTGCTGATTTAGGTCTTGAGCTGTGCTGATGTGTGCTGATTTAGGTCTTGAACTCTATGCTGATGTGTGCTGATTTAGGTCTTGAGCTATATGCTAATGTGTGCTGATTTAGGTCTTGAGCTGTGCTGATGTGTGCTGATTTAGGTCTTAAGCTGTGCTGATGTGTGCTGGCTTAGGTCTTGAGCTCTATTCTGATGTGTGCTGATGTAGGTCTTGAGCTGTGCTGTGTGCTGGTTTAGGTCTTGAGCTGTGCTGATGTGTGCTGGTTTAGGTCTTGAGCTATGCTGATGTGTGCTGATTTAGGTCTTGAGCTCTATGCTGATGTGTGCTGATGTAGGTCTTGAGCTATATGCTGATGTGTGCTGATTTAGGTCTTGAGCTATATGCTGATGTGTGCTGGTTTAGGTCTTGAGCTATGCTGATGTGTGCTGATTTAGGTCTTGAGCTATATGCTGATGTGTGCTGATTTAGGTCTTGAGCTATATGCTGATGTGTGCTGATTTAGGTCTTGAGCTGTGCTGATGTGTGCTGATTTAGGTCTTGAGCTGTGCTGATGTGTGCTGATTTAGGTCTTGAGCTCTATGCTGATGTGTGCTGATTTAGGTCTTGAGCTATGCTGATGTGTGCTGATTTAGGTCTTGAGCTGTGCTGATGTGTGCTGATTTAGGTCTTGAGCTCTATGCTGATGTGTGCTGATTTAGGTCTTGAGCTCTATGCTGATGTGTGCTGATTTAGGTCTTGAGCTGTGCTGATGTGTGCTGATTTAGGTCTTGAGCTCTATGCTGATGTGTGCTGATTTAGGTCTTGAGCTCTATGCTGATGTGTGCTGATTTAGGTCTTGAGCTGTGCTGATGTGTGATGTTTTCGCTAATAGTTTATGAACAACATTGAGACCCTGTATTAAATCTATCCTTTTAGTGCTACTCTCCACCACAAAGATGTTTGTTTTATACTGTTAGTTTCTTCAAACCGGATCTTGAATATAACTGTCAGGATTGAGAAGTACAGCATGCAATTCTTTGTTTTTATTTAAAACCCAAGTACTAGCTTGCATATACAATTTGAAATAACCATAGTTGCAATGTCTACTTCTCATTTAATCATAGCACCTCAGCTGCAATCATGCACGCAACACTGACTTTTCTTTTTTAACTTTGACTTAGCTTTGTCCCACGCACCTTACTTGAAAGAGCTGAGGAAGTTAGAGCGTCACACAGGTTTGTTCATTGGTTTTAACAAATGATATGAATGAAGGCTGACAATGTGTATTAAAATTGTACAACTGGCACTATCTTGGAACTTTTTCATTTTCATATCTGTGCCTTTTCTACTCTTCCTTCATGGACTTTGCCTTGCTCAGATGTGAACCTGCTTCTCTCCTGCATTTAATTTCTCTCTTAATTCTTTTCTGAAACTCTGCAGATGTACAAAAATGATGAGTATCTAAACACAGTTATCCAAGTGTTAGCCTTTATGTTCTCACCTTTATAAACCTCATAACATTTTGACTACAGATTTGTATTTACTACTATCTTTTAAAACTCCAAAGAACAAGGAAACCCAATAAGAATCTTCAGGAACGGCTTAATTAAATAATTTCCCGATTTCTTTGTTTTTCTCTCATAAAATTAATGTTACCATATTAATAACCTTTGAATAACCATATATTAAAATCTAAATATTGTTGAAAAGTTGGACCTGTTCGAACAAAAATGGGAATGGAGTTTAGCATTCTTGAACTAGTATATTAGTAATATTAAAACATGTCTCTTTTCAATAAAACAAAATGTGAAAATTGTTAATAAACTATACTTGTATAAAAATGCCTTTCTTCTCTTGAATTAGCTATAGTGAGATGTCAAAAGGAGGCAGATCATGTGTGTATGGGTCATCTAAGTGTGTTTGGGTTTTTAATGCCCAAACTTTTGTAGATACCAAAGGTATGGGCATCAGGGTATGGGATTGTCTTTGCATGCGTTTTCTGTCTAGGGTTAGAGTAAGGGCAAGTGAAGGAGATAGATTTAATGTCATGTGATGTTTGTCTGACTGCTTTATGTAGTGCTGGTGTTATGGAAATTGTTTCTCTAAGGTAAGGTGTAAGGTTGGGGTCCAGGCCAGGGTTAGGTTTAGCACACATTGGTAAGATTATGCAGGGGGATGGAGGGGGTGTAAACTGACCTAAGAATGTATCAGTGTAATATGTAGCTGAGGAGGAATTAAGTTACTGCAATGGTCAACTTTTTACAACAACCTTTTATCATGTTGTATATACACCACAGAAGTTGTTGATTACTAGAGATTCATCTGGTTTTTGTGACTTTAATGTATTACTTTTTAAGTAGGTATACACTTTGCTATGTATGCTATGTCTGTATCTGAGGTATTTTGGGAGTACTATGTTTAATTTTATCTAAGTCTTAGAGTAGAGTTAGTACATCTGGTTTAAAAAACAATGTGAAAACATTCAAGTAAGTCAGGCTATGGAGGCTATGTTGTTACAGTCACGGACAAGGAGAGGATTATTATAGGGGTTAGAGCCATGGTTAAGGTGTAAGAGGAATTTGTGTTTCTTTATGCTGTGTCTGGTGTAATACTACAACCTGTGCTTGTAGTTTGACTGAAGAGGACACAGGTTTGCTTCATTAAGGGCGCAAGTTAATCTGGTGGAATTTTCCACCAACATATTGCCCTGATTGTTTTGTATTTGGGTAACAAGTCTGGGTATGATCAGCCCATATGCCTGTGATGAATTTTATTTGCAGTGCTGGCTGGTTAATGTGAAAAGAAAGTTATACACCTTACAACATATGTATATATACATGCATGGATAACTATCAGATGCATGATGACAGAAAGCTCGGTTCTGGCAATATCTAGATGGAAGGACCAGAAGTACTAGCCCCAAAAGTCATTAACACCAAAAAGCATTGAATCCCAAAACTTCCTATCACTCTGGACCCAGGAACAAGTGAGTCCTGCAAGGGGGGGGGGGGCAAGTCTGGGTGTTTGTGGTTGTCACCTTTCAGGATTACAACATTCGAGATATATATATATATATATATATATATATATATATATACACACATACATATGTATCTAACATATACACATTTGCAAAAGTATATATATATACATATACATATATATATATATATATATATATATATATATATATATATATATATATATATATATATATATATATATATATATATATATATATATAAATATGTGTATATAGACACACACAAACACACACACACATCTATACATACATATGTATACATATAAATATATATATATATATATATATATATATATATATATATATATATATATATACAGGTTGCAAAATTCCATTGCCCATATAACTGACATTTATTTACATGAGATAAAAATAACAAAAGATGAAATACCCGAATGGTGAAACTTTTCAAGGTTAAGTAAACACTTAAACAAATGAAAAAAAAACACACACACCAAGGTAGCAATACCCACCTAGGTGGGGGCTATGCCCCCACAGCCCCCAGTGTGGGGGGCTGCACCACTCACACCCCCCAGCTATATGTACCACCTCTGTGATTGCACTAAAGTGGAGAAAAGGGCATGTTGGGCAGGTGTTTACTTACCCTGGGAAAATGTTGCTGTTCGGGTATTCCATCTTTCACTATTTTTGTCTAACTTAAATGAATTTCAGTTATACGGGCATCAGGAGTTTGAAGCAGACCCATATATATATATGGAGATATGAAAGCCGGTACAGCTGAACAAAAATCAGATCATCACATGAACTTTCTTTTTTTAATGCAGGATGTGGTACAGTGCAGACAGGGGAATTTATACTTTCCTCATTGTACTGAGATTTCGGAGCTGGTATATGCAATTAACACAGTGTGTCGAGGGTGCAAGTGCCCCCTTTCCAAAAAACATGTTTAAACTCTTTTTGTTTGTTTTTTGAGTCACTGGTGATCAATCAGATGCGTTTGTTCACTTGCCATTCAACATTTTGATTTTCAATGTATCATTGTAGAATTATATATCCATACACACACACACACACACACACACACACACACACACACACACACACACACACACACACACACACACACACACACACACACACACACACGCACACACACACACACACACACACACACACACATATATATATATATGTATATATATACATATATATATATATATATATATATATATATATATATATATATATATATATAAATATATATGGATCCCTATCATTAGCTCGAAGTTCCAAAACTTCGAAGACTATATGGCTGAGGCCATATACTCAAAGTTTTGAAACTCTGAAAAGTTTCTATTGAAATCGCCGTTTAGCGTGGAACTTTGGATTTGCCGTTTTCCTCACTGTAGTGCGATCTTGGAGTTAGTATATTTAAGTAGCAGGCAGTGTGGGGGGGTGCAGACCCCCCCTACAAAACAGTACAGGTAAGTTGTTTTATTTTAATTTTTTTTTTTTTTTTTTGTTTCAAAGTTTCAAAACTTTGGACATATGGTCTTGGTCATATAATCTTCAAAGTTTTGGAACTTCAAGCTACTGATAGGGTTCCATATATGCATACATGCATATATAGATATATATGTGGGTGCTTACTATGACCAAAACACCTAAATGTTAGCTTCAGTAATGTGAACCACAAAGGGCCTACAATGTAACTGTCAACAGAACACTATGTATGCATCAGAAAAAAAAACTGAAGGGGAACAAGCCCATATAAACCACCCATAAGGGGGATTCTGCCTCCCATATCCCCTGCTAATTATATATACTACATTTTATATATATATTGGCTCCAAGACTGTACAATCTGCAGGGAAGGTGCATATTCCCCACCCCTAGAGACTGTTGGTTTCACACACCTTATGATCATCTGTTTTGTTGAACAAAGTGTGTGAGTTTCCACCACAGTAACCATACATATACATCTGTATACATATCTATCTATATATAACTATATTTATATATCTATATCTATCTATCAGTTTACCATCAAATAAATGACATTGAAAAGAGTGACAGTTCATATGTCCGACGGGTTTAATTGACCACATGCATATTAATTAGGTCATATGATCGACAAGGAAATGTCGGATGCATGAATTTGATGTTAATGTCAGATTTCGACATTATAGTGATCCTGTGAGCCTCTGGAGACTTGAACGAGCAGTGGAAACCATATTAACACATTTTAAATACAGTATTGCTATTTTTCATTATTTTACACAACTGTGAGCAAGTGACTACACTGCTAAACTGGATCTACATCACGAGTCATGCTTGAACTCAGTTTTATTGGCATTTCCTTATAATATAACTTTTGTCTCTGCATCTCTCTCAAACTGTGTTTGTATAAGGAGGGTAATATGACAGACAAGGGGGGATCCACCTTGGATCCCGGGAACTACCATCCCATCAGTCTGACAAGCCTGATCTGCAAGGGCATGGAATGCATTATCTGATTTGCAAGGGCATGGAACGCATTAACATGGAACTTATAAACAAAGGCATTGGCAACCTTCAAACACTGGACCCCACCCAGTTTGGGTTTGTGAAGGGCTGATCTTGTCTCCTGAACCTGATTGACTTATTTGAATCAGTCTCCAGAGCTGTGGACGAGGGTGAGGCAGTCCACACAGCCTATCTGGACCTCGCCATGGCCTCCGACACCATTCCCCACTCTGGAATCATAGATAAACTTACTAAGCTGGGCATAAATCACTATGTCACTCGATGGGTTGCAAACTGGCTTACCAACAGAAGCGAGACTGTAAAAGTAGCTGACTCCAAATCCATCTCCAGACAAGTGACAAGTGGAGTACCTCAGGGTTCAGTCCTGGGACCGCTCTTGTTTGGCATCTACTTCTCTGAAGTACAGGCCAACACTAAGGGACTCTGGCTAACAAAGTTCACAGATGACTGCAAACTGTGAGCCATTATTGAATCCCCAAATGATGTGGATATTCTACAAAAGGGCCTTACAGAAACAGATGCTTGGTGCCAGAGCCATGGGCTCAAGCTTAATGCAGAGAAATGTACAGTTATTCCCTTTGGGAAAACCATGTACCCATGAATTACCACATAGGTGGCAGAACACTAAACACCGAAAGTGTGATGAGAGACTTGGGGACACAGACGGACAGTGGGCTCACCTTTGATAACCACATCGCCACAACAGTCAGGAAATCCCTCTGTGTGGCACACCTCATCACTAAGGGCTTTTCATCCATAAAAAAGGAGGTCATTGTTCCACTGTACTCATCCCTCATTAGATCCATTATAGAGTACAATGCCGCATTTGGTATGTACCTCACAAGGCATCTGCAACAGCTGGAAAGGCCACAGAAATATCTCACTAAAAGAATCACAGGCCTAAAGTAGATGCCCTATGCTGACTGTCTAAAAAAACCTCCAGCTATACTCTGTTGCATATTGTCTACTCAGAGGCGATCTCTGCTTAACATACAAGGCCATGTCAAATCCTGAGCTGTTGGACATGCTTCACTTAAAGAAATCCCAATCCCTCAGAGCCACACACTCCAGGGATCTAAACCTTGCCATCACAATGAACAAGCAATGCTGGAGGGATATGTTTCTCACCCAGACACTCCCCATACTCTGGAATAGACTGCCCATACATGTCAATCAGAGTGCCTCCTTGGCCCTCTTCAAAAGGAACCTTGATAATTGGATGGGAGATAGGAAATTCATCCTGTGAATCACGTCAGTCACCCTGCTAGACAGGGGTCCAGGGAAGTAAATACTGTGGGAAGAAATATCCAGGGAATTGTTTTGGCTAGGCTTGTAGAGGCCCTAGGGCTGAAAGCCTAGTACCAACCTATGAACCTATGAAAAGCAGTGTGTGCTGCCTAATATTGCTTAAATCTACTATTATCATTCACACAATACTCAAAGTGTTTGGAATTCATTGCTCTATACATTATTGTTCTCTGTTTATAGCTTCCCTTCTGACTGCTACTTACCAATGTGCCCCACTAACCATGATGCAACTCCAAACCTGCTTCAATAGTCCTCTACTCATGCAGCTGTTTTCTACCTGGCTGGAAGAATTTATGGCCAGAACCATCCTCTCTTCCTGAAAGAACATTGTTTTGTGATGCTGTGATATGCACAATGCTGTTTCTGGGCTGTTTAAATGAACGAAGTCATGTTACCAACATTTGTAAGGTGACAGCAGCGCTTTTTCACATTTTTAAAAGGTCGACATTGTTAACGTCAAAAAAATCATGTTTGAGCATCTAATTTTCGATTACATTACTGTTGTGTAAGTCAATTTCAATTTTTTGATAGTAAACCATATCTATCTATCTATGAGTCTACTTCAGATGATCAAACTTTCAAAAGTTCAACTTTCATATGGCCGAGACCATATGATCAAACTTTTGAAAGTTCGAACATCCAATAAAAAAGTAAAAAAAAAAGAAAACAAAAATGACCTGAACAGTTTTAGCAGGGGGGCAAGCCCCCTGCACCCTCCATGTGGTGGGCTGTGCCCCCCACACCCCTGCTATTTATATATACCAACTCCGTGATCGCACTACAGTGTAGAAAAGGGAAATTTTCCCATTCCAAGCTGTATAGAGATCTCTGTTACAAATGTTCGAACTTTCAAAAGTTCGATCACATGGTTTCGGCCATATGAAGGTCGAACTTTTGAAAGTTCAATCATATGAAGGGGACCATATATATATATATATATATATATATATATATATATATATATATATATATATATATATATTTGTTTGTTCAGCTGGGGTGAGGCCCATTTTCATTAGAAGCTGAGAAACGATGACTTGCTCAGAGTCAAACAGCAGGCACATGGAGACTGAGGGAATCAAATGCTGGACTGCAGGAAATAAAGCAGTTGCAACTCTTAATGTTAACCCTCTGCACTTCCAGTATATACAAACTTATGTTCCTTTAGTAGGTAGTTAGGACACTACCCTGATAGATCAAGGTGTGTCTGTGGGAAGCCATTTCCACAGTTTCCTTTGTTAATGGTAGCCACCCCACTCCCCAGTCATTTTCTAAGAACAGACTAAGAGAAGGTGTTAACTGGTTAATGGAATGTGTTGTCTCAGCTCTGCTTCTCATAGATTAGGTCTGATGACTTGGTTTTTGGAATCTGTGAAAAGCTGCAGGCAGGGAAATGGCCATACCAGGA
The DNA here is from genome assembly GCF_019279795.1 of Protopterus annectens. Lineage (NCBI taxonomy): Eukaryota > Metazoa > Chordata > Ceratodontiformes > Protopteridae > Protopterus > Protopterus annectens. The sequence continues at coordinate 187,459,705 of NC_056738.1, forward strand.
AGCTATCTGTTTTTTCAAGGTGGAAGTCCTTAGCAGAATCATAGGTGACTCCTTTAATTCAATCTGGAAGCTTGAGACATGCACTGGAGTGTATGAATGGCAGCAGACCACATGAGGCTTGCACAGATGTATAGTTACCACCTTTTGCTCCTTATGCATGACATTCCTTGTTCGGGCAATTTTGTCCAGTGGAAAAATTTTAAAATAGGAAATGTTCTGAAGGTGTAGGATAAAAGATATTTCCAAAATTTCCTTTAAAAGTTGCACAAAGCAATTACTTGTTTATGAAACACTTTAATATTATACTAAATAACAGAAACAACTGAAATCCCACAAGACTAAGCTTTTATGTTTGCAAAAAAGTGGCATCCTGTCTTTGCAATGGCTGTAGTCATGGCTTGTCCTCCAAAACATTAGGTTTCCACAAAAATGTCTCTCTTTGGGCATTTGAAAAGGGTGGCAATACTAGCATAGATGGGTGTAAGAGAAGGCCAAAATATACTTAGCAGTGTCACGTGTACAGCTTTTATGACCAATTTTGTGCAACCTCACTTCAGTACTGTAACAGGTCAGACATATATAAATATAGCCTTCTGTACTATGCCATTAACCTTGTATATTTAGACTTTTGCCAGAGGTAGGGAAGAGGTCTCAGTTAAATAAGAATGATGTGTTGTGCAATGTTCCTCAATCCCTGAACAGCCCCCATCTATGCATAAAACTTCATGTCTTCAAAGAAATGCACTTGCAGCTATGAAAATTGGGACTAGTGAGGTTTCAGTATGGTTTGATGGTTTGGTATTGAGCAATGTTCTGGGTCCCTCAACAGCACCAATATTCTGTATAAAAATGTGTTTTAGAGTGGCACAGCTACTAGAACCATAACTAGGGTGGGGCAAAGGAGAGACTGCCCCAGGTGAAATTTAAGGGGTGCAATCGGCAGGTGGTAATGCTGCACGGCTGCAGTACTGGCATTGCTTTATGAAGCCATGAGGATATCACTGCTTCATAAATGAATGCTGATACTGCATTTGTGGTCATGATTAACTGTTCAGTGTGTGTGATGATTTAACTGGAACAAGCTGCTCAGTATATGTGTTTAGATCTTTGTAACCAAGCAACTTGTTAGTGTTTCACAGTACAGATGTTTTTTGGTCTTCAACTTTGCTAAACCTAGTTTTTTATTTTGCTTTTTAACTTGGAAATGAGGGGAGTGCTGGCGTGTGGGTTTGTGGACCTGCTGAAAGTGACAGATGATGACTTAGTTATAGTTCTAATTTGCTGCCTTTCAGTTCTTAATTTACCTGGTTGGTTCCTGGATGGGTACCTTCTATATAGAGTCCGCATGTGCTCACTAAGTCCATGTGACTTTCCTCAACATGCCTTATTTTCCTCCCAAATCTTGAAGCCATGCTGGTAAATGAACCGGTGATCCTTTAAATAACCTGTATTTATGTATGTGATGGTAATGGATAAGTGCATGCATGTGTCGTGCGACTGACTTGTGCCTTGTCCTGAACTGATTTTCTGCTGTGTAACCAATGCTTGCCAGAAGAGGATTAAGCTATGACCCTGAATAGATTAACAAAGGTATCAGATAATGAATGAATGAGTGAATGAATAAATGAATGAACAGATATTTTTTCAAACTAGTGCACTTCTAAGTGAGACAGAATTGGTACTAAGATGTTTCAAACTATTATATTGCTATGCAGCATTCTCCATCCCTGAGTCGTTCCTTAACTTGTGTTTAAAACTTTTTCAAATAACTACAATTGCAAGTGGAAGACCAGGGGTTTCAGAAGATTCATGGTGGTGGGCTGCTGTGCATTATTCCTTAGTCCATGAGTGGTCCCAATATTCCTGTATATAGCTTTTATCCTGTGGCATGAGCTGTCTCTGAACTTGTGGTTCAAACATGAAACTTCACACTCTTAACCGGGCACTGCTTGTGGTTCAAACATGGAACTTTACACTCTTAACCAGGCACTGCTTGTGGTTAAAACATAGAACTTCACACTCTTAACCAGGCATGGTAAGGTTGCTGCTTAAATTAGACAAATGGTGTCTCATCCTTTCTCTGTGGGCTGAACTGAAACTTTATTTTACAGGCTAATTATAATAAGCTGTTATTTTCAACTATTCCATTATAGGTTTGGCTTTTTCCTGTGTAAACTTTACAACTTCTGAGGATATGAACTGCATACATGATAATAAGACACGGTAAAGATTAAAGAAATTAAACACATTTTGCAGTCTGATATATTCTACAAAGCTGGTAAACACAATGGTCGTATGACTGTAGAATTATCATAAATGAGAGCCATTTTACTCTGAAGGGAGTACATTTTTTTCATCAGCTTATATTGATAAAATTCATGATACTATGTTGTGAAATCACTTGAGGTTTATACATCTTTTGGGATTATGATTTTGTGCAGTTAAACTCAGTTCACCATCATTAGGAGGATTAGATTTCTGCACCTTGTAAGTTCAAAGTCTTTTAAAACCCACACAGCCACACACACACACACACACACACACACACACACACACACACACACACACACACACACACACACACACACACACACGCGCTGAACTTGTGGTTCAAACATGAAACTTCACACTCTTAACCAGGCACTGCTTTGGGATTATGATTTTGTGCAGTTAAACTCAGTTCACCATCATTAGGAGGATTAGATTTCTGCACCTTGTAAGTTCAAAGTCTTTTAAAACCCACACAGCCACACACACACACACACACACACACACACACACACACACACACACACACACACACACACACACACACACACACGCGCTGAACTTGTGGTTCAAACATGAAACTTCACACTCTTAACCGGGCACTGCTTGTGGTTCAAACATGGAACTTTACACTCTTAACCAGGCACTGCTTTGGGATTATGATTTTGTGCAGTTAAACTCAGTTCACCATCATTAGGAGGATTAGATTTCTGCACCTTGTAAGTTCAAAGTCTTTTAAAACCCACACAGCCACACACACACACACACACACACACACACACACACACACACACACACACACACACACACACACACACACACGCGCGTGCGCGCACGCGCACACACGTACATATGCACACGTGCACACACACGTGCGTGTGCACACACACACATGCACACATACACATGCACAGATGCAGGTACTTACACACAGGCACACACACGCACGCACACACGTATATGCACGCGCATGTGCACAAATATACACAAGCACACACACACACACACATGCGCACATACACAAATACATACACACACACACAAATACACATGCACACAGGCACACACACACATACATACACACACACACACACACACACACACACACACACACACACACACACACAAATGCACATGTACACAGGCACACGCTCACACACACACACACACACACACACACACACACACACACACACACACACACACAGATACACATGTACACAGGCGCACGCTCACACACACACAGATACACATGTACACAGGCACACGCTCACACACACACACACACACACACACACACACACACACACAAACACCATATTCAATGAACTTCAGTACAGCTATAAACTTTTAAGAAAGAAAATGAGTTCAGAATGTACCAGTGATGGCCTCGAGAGCAGGCAAACATACTGGTTACTTATGATAACAGCCTTAGGGAGGGGATATCTTTCACTGGTGAAGGATCTCAAGCACTGCAGATGTATTACTATTTGGAGGGGAAGGTACTATTAACAGGTTTTCGTATCATAAAATACTTTCAGAGTCAATGAAAAACCTTTTCGCTAAGCATTCAAAGTTTTTCCAGGCCGTAACTGGAAAGTAAATGACTTGTGCGGGACTGTAGTAACAAAAAAAATACAAAAATGTCAGTCGAATCTCAGCTACCCCTGTGTATAATTAATCCCCAGAAGAATTTAAATGCCTATTTCTTATCTTCTTCCTCACTTTTTATTCTCAGTACTTTAATTTTCAATTTAGCAAATGCACCCTCTGTATTTTTTGGGTATTCTCCCCCAACCTCCATGTATATAATATGTCTGTTAGCACTCAGCAAAACTACCCTTCACCTGCAGTTTTGAGTTTGCAGAACACAGCAGAAGGATACACTGTTAGTTACTGTTATAGGCACAATCTTGCTGTATCAAAATAGAAAAATAATGGAAAAGAATTGAATTGTGACAAATGTATAACAGGAATTCTAAAGGAAGGGAAATGTATGTCTGGCTATGGATTTAATTTTTAAATGTATCCACACTGGCATCACATTATTACTAGGTAGTAAACCTGAAAAAAGGGTGTAAGTGATGGTACAGTGCTTCTGGTCTCTTGGTCTTCAACATATTAGTATTACATATTTATGTGGTGTTTATATTCTAATGAACTGGTTGCCCAGCTGAATAGTGCCTGTTTTCAGATTGCAAAATGTATCAGCTAGGCATTGCTTGAGCTCCAAGTTAATAACCCCTATCAGCTAGACATTGCCTGCACTCCAGTTGTCAGTCACTGTCACTTAGATATTGTCTCAGCACCAGTTTACCAACTACATTTCAGACTGGTATAATAATTCCCTACAATAACATATGTAAGGAATACTTGCTAATGCTCTGCATTGTTCCCTACATCCAACTACAACCTTTACATATTACTGTACTGTCTGCATTGTTCCCTACATCCAACTACAACCTTTAAATATTACTGTACTGTCTGCATTGTTCCCTACATCCAACTACAACCTTTAAATATTACTGCACTGTCTGCATTGTTCCCTACATCCAACTACAATCTTTAAATATTGCTGTACGAAAAGTATGGAAATTGTTTTCTTAGGTTGCATGTTTACATGTGTATATAATGATGTACTGATAAATTTGTATTATCTATCACACAATCCCAGGGCTGGTGCTAGGATTTTGGGGGCCCTCAGCAAGTTTCAAGTTGGGGGCCCTACCCAGAAGAATATAAAGTGTGACCAAATTGCTGTCACACCCCCTTCCCTGCCAAGCTCATCCAGCACCATTTAAAGATCACTATAGAGGTGATCATTAAAGGCCTTTAAGTGTTTATGTCTGCTTAATTCCCATGATTTCCTTTTCCCTTTACCATAGTGACAATCCTTACTTCTTCCGTACCCTTGTTCCAAGCTTCCCCTAAGTGTTGTTCTACTCCATCTATGGCACCAAGCTTATCAGTCATTATACTCTAAAGCCATTGCTGGAATGTACCCTGCTACATGAGTAGGGAAGTGCCAATGTGGTTCAATACATTTATTGTTTCATTTTATCATCAACATCAACCCTCTTTTTCACATTTTCTACATGGGGTAAGGGTGTCATGTTAACTTTTGCCATTTCTCTCAATTCAATCTCACAATCCTGCTCTCGACACTCATGCCATACTGTCATAGATCTTCAATCACACAATCCATTCACCTCTTTGCTGGATGCCCTAATTTCTTCTTAACTTCTTCCTGTCTGCCCAAATCTTTTTCACCACATTGTCTACTGTGGTGCAGGCACATGTGCAGAAAAGCAGAAATCTGTTCTCTCTGATATTTTCTGGAATTGGAGCTACTTTGGCTTCTGATCTGACGTTCACATTTCTTAATCTGTCCCACAGTGTGTATCCTACCACCCATCTACTTAGGGTGCTAGAGCCCTGTGTAATTCCTTGAAATGTTGTACTTTCACTCTAGTCAACTTCCAGGTCTTCAGCCTGGTCTCTTTTGACCTTAGAGCCTTCTCTGACCACTGCTTGCAGTTGATTGTGGCAACCAGTGCTTTATGCTGTGGGTTAACTGTTTCACTGGGGATGACTTTGCAATTACTGATTCTACCCCAGTGCCTTTTTCTTATTAGGAAACTTCTACCTGAGTTGCATGTTGGTCACTCTTGTATATGATCTTGTGACTGTCCCTCTTTCTGAACCATTTGTTGGCTACTATCAAGCCATTTTCCAGACAGAATTCCTCCGGAGTAGTAGTCTCTGGATGCCAAGTCAAATGCCTTTGCTTCATTGCCCTTCCATACATAGAATGTCCAGCCTCCTTCATACCATTATGCCATCTGCTTCTAAGCTCCATCCTGTCAGTGAACCTACACTGAGTGTAACAATTCTTAGTTCATGTTTGGCAGGTTGATTGGTTTTATGTCCAGCTTTTTCTCAACAGTGGTATCCCAGGTAACCCAGGCTGGTTAACTGGACACAGGCCAGCCAGTAGCTTATTGACTCAGGGCTACTGGACTTTATGGCAGGCACACACTGGTCAACAGAGGCATATATACCCCTCCCTCCATTAGCATGGGTCCCTGGTGCAGGTTGGACTAGTCCAGGTCCTCAACCCATTTATCACCAGCAAATACCCATGTCCATTTGGTAACATTAGTTAACATGATTGAATCACCTACAGCCATATTTTACACTGTCGGATGGCTAGCCCTGCCTCAGCATGCATTCTGTCATTCATGTTCTATCTTGAGGATACTGTGCAGCATATATTCTCATGAGAATCATGGAGTTTGTGCCGTTATATCGGATATTACTCACCAGTGGCATTTAAAAAGAACTATGAATGCATTTTATCACAGGATTACTGTTAAAGCAGGACTAATAAACACTCAGCAAATGAAATGAGGGTAACCACAGTGCATTCGCTAGGTAGTTTTCCAGTAGAATCAATTATGCACAAAAGTTATTGTATGGCTGAAAGGGGGAATAACTGTAAAATACAAATATCATGATAGTTGCAGATACATATGTCTGTATCTACTGTCTGTTCCAACAGCATTTCTTGTTATATAGTTTAACTTTCCATAATATTTTTATCTAGAAAATTATTATGACTTTTTTGTATTGAAATTCTAACATATCCTTATAAGCTGTTTAGATATAAGGTGGGGAAATAAAGAAAGCATACATCAAAATGTTTATTAAAGAAACCAGAGCCTTTAGCTTCAAGGCTCTCTACATGAAACTTTTTTTTCCACAACCATGTTAACCCTCCCATACAGCCTTCAGCATACCAGGTTGCTGGCTAATGACAGGGATGGGAGCTTGTAGGGGGCGCTTGACTCCTGTCATCTCTCACAACTCCACACTGGCTAATGACAGGGATGGGAGCTTGTAGCAGGTGCTTGACTCCTGTCATCTCTCACAACTCCACTGACAGAAGGCTTTCAAGAGTTAGTGAATTTACAACACTGGGGGATTTGGAACATGGTTAAAAATCTGCACAGATAACTTCTTTACATGAAGGTAATGGCAGAAAAAAAAATAACACCGGCTATGCTAAGTAGGATCGAGTGTCACAGGAGACAGGAATAACTGTCAGCATGACAGAGATACATGGAACTCTAAGGCAAGTAGCAATGATGGATACCCATTCAAACTCATTGCTAGATCAAAGTCTAGTGCCACCTCCCAGAAAGTTCCTCTAAAGATGACAAAAAAAGCTCATCTGAAGTTAGCCGTACTGCTCTTGCACCCAACTCAGTTGCACTGCTCCTCACGCCCCATAACAGCTTGCACCTAGGGCAATCATACCATTTGCACCACCTTAGCTACAGCACTGGTTTCAATGACATGTCACCATTATAGCGCTTTCCCCATTATGTCTTCACTCTGTAGATCCACCTGATGAGCAAGAGAAAAACTGGATGACCCAGGCACATTAATTATCAACTTCTTCTGTTGCAACTTATGAGAGGGGGTATGACTTGTTCACTGCACAGGGGTGAAGACTACCTGTTATGTGGATGCTGATATCCCATTACCTGTTAACGAAGCACTGAGGCTGCTGTTTTGGACAATGTATTCAAAGTGTCTTGTCAAGATAGAGAACCTTGTATGCTTAACTGCAGATTCACTGGAGTGGCACCCACTTAACTTTGGGCCACAGAGGGTCAGTCACTATCTGGAAATGTTGATCATCCAACACTGGTCCTGTATAGGTTACCATCTTAGCCACCCTGACATCCCCTGTATTCAGCACCCTAACTGGTGTGACTTCCTTTATATGTATCCTGCCCCACATTATACATATGGTAAAACCTCCCCATCACCATCCCCCATGAATTTGTCCAACAATTTCCAACCCATTCTTCTCTGTGCAGAACCACCCATCTGTTTCTACTCTTTTGCATTTGTTTATTTTTTACAAAACATAGTCCTACATCTGCTTTTATGTTTCAGCCTTTCCTTGCATAAAATACCTCCTCATAGCTCTCTTTACCTCTTGTCATCATTTAAATTAGAGTGGATCTCTCCCCAGAAAGGTACCCTGCCATCCTACCCTTTTCATATCACTGTACTTTTTGCTCTCCCTTGGGTGCGTCTGTTTCTTGCTTTCCTCCTTTCATACTCTCTTATACACTCCTTTCTTTTTCACTGTAACAAGGACAGAAGTGGGCATGTGATTTCAGCCACCTCTTGAGTGATATTCACATACTGCAGTTTGCAAGAAGGTTGCTCTTTGAAGTGTTTTCTGGTGTGAAATACCATGTCTTGGAACAGTCACTGTATTGTGCACGACCTAGTCTTGCACCTTTGTGACACTTTAGTTAGCAAGGTCACTACAAATACATGGATTTACTCTGCATGTTGTCGTTACCCTGTTCTGCTCCACATCACTACAGCAATAAATCAAAGATGCTCCGTTCTATTGATCCTGGTTATCATACCACAACTGTGTAGGACTGAGTACACTAAAACACTAGGGTTCTCTGGTTCAATTCTTGGTTGGGGTGCCTTCTGTGCAGACTCTGCATGTACTCCTTGTGTTAGTGTGGGTTTCCTCCCACATTCCAAAGACATGCAATAGGTGGGTTGGACACTCTAAACTGACACATGAGGGAGTGTGCCACCCAAACCACCTGCTAATTAAATGTACCAATTCTGATATCGCACTACAGCAAAGAAAACAGTGAATATACCATTAAGCTATGTACATGAGATCCATTTAAACAGTTCAGAGTTTTAAAACTTCGTGAAAGTATGACATTTAGAAGTAGATCCATATATATATATATATATATATATATATATGTGTGTGTGTGTGTGTGTGTGTGTGTGTGTGTGTGTGTGTGTGTGTGTGTGTGTTTGTGTGTATGTCTCTCTTATACATTTCTTTTTGGGATCTGCATCTGGCCTTTTAAGCCATGAAAAATCCAACCATATCTGACCTTCTATTTCTTCTCAAAATAAATGGAGCAATAAATACCAGGTTAAAGGAACTAAATCTCAATAACAAATAAGCCACATTGGTATTATAGATATAGTTTATACATTTTACAGTGTATCTCCACCTCTTGAACAAACTTCCACAATGTCAAGCAGAGTATCACCGTTAGTACTTTTAAGGTAAACTTTGGTAATTGGATAGCCAGCCTCAAAATGTCCCTTGGTCTGATTTGTACTGCCCTGCTTGAATTGGGCAGGGATCTTGATAATGGGTTATTGGCTAGGTTTGTAATGGTCTGCTGACTTATTCCCTAATACTTACCTATGAGCCCAATATGCCACAAGCGAACATTTGGTATTGACCAATGGTTATTATTTATTGCTGTAAAACCACTACAACCTTCCTCATTACATGCTTTAAATCATTGCTGTTTTTTTTCCCAGAGTTCCCTTTACAGACTACATACTGCTGAACTATAACAGAAATCTAACATTCACTGCCTACTCCATGTTTCTGAAGCCAAGCACAAACTGTACCACAAAACTTTAACAATGCAAGAGTCAAGGTCTAAGGAAGTCTGCAGACCAAAACATTGTAGTAAAAGTCAGAAAAGTCCCAGAACTGCCCCAGTTTAAAAAAAAAAAAAAGACAACTTACTTCCTTGTCTGTTGCAGCCAGTCAGGTCCTTTGCTTCAATGAATTGGACCTGATTGAGGGCAGCTTACAGACAAGTTAAAATTAAAAAAAAAACGGAAAAAAGTTTGCGATCGTACGGTGACATCATGTAGCTGTGCGGACGTCTACAAGATGTGGAGGAATGAATGACGGAGAAGGAGAAACCCTGCGGCTGCTGCATGGAGGCCCTTTTTCATGGGCAGATGATCGGAGGCTCCCCGCAGCCGCGGGTTCTGTGGGTGCCTAACGCCGGCTATGCACAGTCCATACATAATGTTACAGTATTTTACTCTACCTTGTGTCTGGTTTACAGCTGAAAAGGCTCACTGTGTGTTTTCTGAAGTTTGTACCCCTGACAAGCAGGGTGACTGACATGTTCCCCGGGGTGAATTTCCTTTCTCCCATCCGATCATCAAGGTTCCTTTTAAAGAGGGCCAAAGAGGCGCTCTGTTTGACATGTATGGGCAGTCTATTCCAGAGTCTGGGGAGTCTCTGGGTCAAGAACCTAGCCCTCCAACATGTTTTGTTTATTGTGATGACAAGGTTTAGATCCCTGGAGCGTGTGGCAGAGGGATTGGGATTTCTTTTAAGTGTAGCCTCTCCAACAGCTCTGGGTTTGACATGGCCTTGTATTTTAAGCAGAGATAACCTCGGAGTAGACAATATGCGAAGGAGTATAGCTGGAGTTTTTAAGGCGGTCAGCATAGGGCATCTGCTTTAAGCCTGTGATTCTTTTAGAGAGGTATTTCTGTGGCCTTTCCAGTTGTTGCAGATGTCTTGAGAGGTACATACCAAATGGAGCATTGTATTCTATAATGGGTCTAATGAGGGATGAATGCAGTGTGACAATAACCTCCTTTTTTCTGGATGAAAAGCCCTTAGTGATGAGGCGTGCCACATAGAAGGATTTCCTGACTGTTGTGGCGATGTGGTTATTGAAGGTGAGACCACTGTCCACCTGTGTCCCTAAGTCTCTTATCACACTTTCAGTGTTTAGTGTACTGCCACCTATGTGATAATTCACAGTTACATGTTTTTTCACAAAGGGGATAACTATACATTTCTTGGCATTAAGCTTGAGCCCATGGCTCTGGCACCAAGCATCTGTTTCTGTAAGGCCCTTTTGTAGAGTATCCACATCATTTGGGGATTCAATAATGGTACCCAGTTTGCAGTCATCTGCGAACTTTGTTAGCCAGAGTCCCTTAGTCTTGGCCTGTACTTCAGAGAAGTAGATGCCAAACAAGAGAGGTCCCAGGACTGAACCCTGAGGTACTCCACTTGTCACTTGTCTGGAGTGGATTTGGAGTCAGCTACTTTTACAGTGTGGTTTCTGTCAGTAAGCCAGTTGGCAACCGATTGAGTGATGTAGGGATTAATGCCCAGCTTAGTAAGTTTATCTATGATTCCAGAGTGGGGGATGGTGTCAAAGGCCTTGGCAAGGTCCAGATAGGCTGTGTGGACTGCCTTACCCTCATCCACGGCTCTGGAGACTGATTCAAAGAAGTCAATCTGGTTCAGGAGACAAGATCAGCCCTTCACAAACCCAAACTGGGTGTGGTCCAGTGTCTGAAGGTTGCCAATGTCTTTGTTTATAAATTCCATGATAATACGTTCCATGGCCTTGCAGATCAGGCTCATCAGACTGATGGGGCGGTAGCTCCCGGGATCCAAGGTGGATCCCCCTTGTGGAGTGGGATAACTGTAGCTGTGCTCCACTCAGTGGGCACGAAGCCTGAGGTGAGGGTATGACTAAACATGACACTTAGGTGAGGTGCCAGTTCATTTTGTAGTTCATGTAGTACACAGCCCGGGATGTCATCTGGTCCCATGGATGCTGTATTCTTAGCTTTGGAGAGTGCATTTTTTTACCTGTGTGGCCATTATTACCGGAATTTGGCATTCTTCCAGTATTGAGATGGGCCATTTAGGGGGTGAGAGGGGGGTGAAGTTGGCACTGAGTCAATCTGCCAGGACATTGGCAATATCCTTGGGATCAGTACATTTAATGTCATTCTGTTGTTCTCTAAAGTTTTATCCCCTCCAGTTCCCTCACCATAGCTGCCACACTTACCTCACTCAAAATCAAATAATGTACTTGGATAAGTAAGGCCTGTAGTTTCAGCATGAGGTGAGCAGCAGCCTACCTGACTTACAAGACATACTGCTTAAGTGCTTGGGGCTAGAGTGCTTGTAGTACACCCTGCTGTTGTGATGAAAACTTTTTTATTTTATTGAGAATAAATTATAATAAGTATGCTTGTTTGTTTCAAGGAGAAGTCTGGGAACACAAGAAATAAAAGTTTTGTACAGGATCATAAAGATGTCAAGTAGGACCCAATGTGTTTCAGACTCAAGCCTTTTGCTTTGCATCGCAGTGCCATAAACCTCTGTATTACTCTGTTTATATAGTATACCACATTATATCTTACCATAATACTCAACCTTTTCAGACAGAGTTAACAAGAACCTATTAATTTGTATTCATTGAAGAATAGCACACCTGAAATTGTAACATGGGGTATTATTAGTGATTATAATTTTACCTGCTTTGTCAAAAAATATATTAGACACATAGCAATATTCTGAGGCAAAATAAACATCTTTGAAAGTCAAGAGAAAGTTGCACTGCATGTGTCGCACGGAGTATCACAGCAGATATTCTGCACTGCACATTGTTGTTAACATGTTGCATTTTTAATTAGATTATGCTTTCTTCAACCCAAAGAATTATTCTCATTCATTTAACTCAGTTGTTGTGTCTTTCGGCTTTTCCTGGTTAGGGGTCACCACAGCAGAACTCTGGTCCGCTAATGATTGGCAGTAGATTTTTACGTGCCGAGTTACCGGCCCTGACACACAACCTTCAACGAATGTACGCCCATTCACGCATGTCTCCACACAAAAGACGCTCTAGCTGAGAATCGAACAGGACAACATCTTACTGTGAGGCGACAACGCTACTGCAGCACCACCACCGCAGTACATTCATTTAACTCAGTATGTCCATGAATTATCAAATGCTTACTTTTAGTATGTGTTACTACAGAATACAAATGTAATTGTATTTGTTTATGCTGCCCATTTGGTCTCATTTGAGATGTTAAGCATTAGATTAATTTTTATTTCATCCCATAATGTCTTTTTTTGATGATGTACATTTGTTTTATGACAGCAGTGGAAGCGATTTTTGTGTTAGAATGACTTAAACAGCTATTGGTATGCTGTCATATGGGTGGTCTTTGCAAGATTGCACAAAGTGGGCTATGCCATTTTGTTGTGCGATGTTAGAGATGGAATATATAATTATCATGGGATGTGGGGTGCAGCCCCTACATGCAAGATGCAGGGGGCTTCCCTCCTGCAAAAACGCCGTTTTATTTTTTTCTTTTTGTCAATGTTTTTATAATTGTTTTATTTGTATTAGATTAAATGGTTTTAGATGTACTGAACTTAGACTAGATGATTTTAAATGATTCAAAATAGACTCCCTCTCTCTTCTCTCTCTCTATCTATATATCTATATATCTATCTATATATAGATATATATATATATATATATCTATATATATATATCTATATATATATATAGATGTGTATATATATATATATATATCTATATATATATATATATATCTATCTATAGATGTATATATATATATATATATATATATATATATATATATATATATATAGTTCCCTATCAGAAGCCTGAAACACTATAAGCCTGAAAATCAAAATCCTGAAACCAAAAGCCTGAAAATTCAAAATCCCGAAAACCCAAAATCCTGAAACTCAAAATCCTGAAAACACAAAATGGACATATTGACGTCATTGTGGCTTTGCTATTGTTAGCCCTGTGGTGTTAGGTCATGTGTTGGGTTCAGGTAAGTGTGTTGGTTTTATGTTAGGGTTAGGGCGGTTTAAGTGAGTTAGGGTTAGGGCGCAGGTTAGGCATGTATGCAGTAGTGAAAATATTGGGGTTAGGCGGTTTAAGTGAGTTAGGGTTAGGGCGGGTCAGGTGAGTGTACGATAGTGGCGGACCTTAGGGTTAGGGATAGGGTTAAGGTCAGTTGGTAGTTATTAGTGTGTTTGTATTGGCGTATGAGCATTATTTGTGTTTTCAGGAATTTGAGTTTTCAGAATTTTGAGTTTTCACGGTTTTGGTTTCCGGATTTTGATTTTCAGGCTTATAGTGTTTCAGGCTTCTGATAGGGAATTATATATATATATATATATATATATATATATATATATATATATATATATATATATATATATATATATATATATATATATATATATATATATATATATATATATAGATAGATAGATGTATATATATATATATATATATATATATATATATATATATATATATGAATTTGTGACATTCCATTGATATGTCAAAAAATCGAACCTCATAGCACTGAACAACTAATTGCTTGAAATACAAATCGTCGAATACAAAACAAAAAGATCTTTGCAGAGGGCACTCCTCCCTGCAGTCCCCATATCCCCTGCTAATTATATATACAAAGTCTGAGGTATCATTACAGTGGGAAAAGGTGCATTTCCCAAACTCTGCTATTTTGCAATCTCTCTCAAAAGCTAAGCTGTACCAGCTTTTTCACTCAATTTATGAAAGCAAATGACGATGAAATGTAAGTATGATATATATATATATATATATATATATATATATATATATATATATATATATATATATATATGGATTCACTTTATTTCCTTGAAAATACTGAAATGTCAAAATTCAGTATTTCGAGGCTATAAAGTCAAAACCTAAAAATAACGAAAACTCAGAAGCGCAAAATTCAAAATCCTCATACACCAGAGATTTTGAATTAGCTCTTCAACTCCACACACACACACACACACACACACACACACACACACACACACACACACCTTCCTCCCCACACACAAACACAAGCTCTCTACTACATAAAAGCAGGAGCGAAATCCCCCCCCCCCACATCCCTCCTACTTAAATATTCTAACTCCGAGGTCGCACTACATACAAACATACAAAAAACATCACCACACAAGCTACATTCTCCTTGCACACACACACATCACAGCAACAAAACACAGTAACACACACCACAGCCCTGACCCAAAACCTTAACACATACACACTTACCTGAATCCATAACCAGAGTGAAACACCAGAAGCGCTATTTCAAAACCTCCAGTATTCAAGGTTTTGAATTTCGGGCTTCTGAGGTTTCGCTCTTTTCAGGATTCCACTTTATGGGCTCGAAATACTGAATTTCAATGTTTCAGTATTTCGAGCTTTTAAAGTGAATCCATATATATATATATATATTGCAAGGAGCATCATATTTACACTCTGAAATCAGAGATTTACAATCAGTCAGTAATGCAAAACATTACAGTTTCATTCTTCTTATTTGTTTAAAATGCATGTTGTTGCAAATCCTATTGTTATATTAAATTTTTAAAGTAAATTAGAGTAATATTTAAAAACTGTCACCGATTTTGATTCTTTGTTCCCCCATTATTTTTGGATTTGTTCAGAATTTTTAGTGAAAGAAGTTGACAGGTAAGCTGCTGTCTTCTTGACAGTGCTGATAGGATCACAGGATCATTAAGAGGTTATTAGGCTAATGGCCCTAGAGCCTTTTTACGCTTAGCTATTAATGCCCCAAATTTTGCAATTTTCAATGCCCATGGGCTAGAATGGCTTTGGTATATACCTGTGACTTAGAGCATCTACAAACTGCCTCTGTCTGTAAGGGTCACAGGTGATAAGCCATGGTGAATTTGCCATTTCCCATCCATTGTTCCACATGTGTTTGAATAGGCTTAGGGAAGACCTCTGTTTCATTTGATTAAGGAGTCTGTTCCACAGAAGTGGTAATCTCTCCCTCCAACATGTTTTGTTTATGTCACAGACAAGGTTTAGATCCTTAGATTGAGTAATTCTAGTGCTGTTTGTTTTGTGAAAGTGTAGCAGATCCATCAGGGTTGGATCAGAAAATGCCTTGTAGGTTAGGCATAGATTGCCCCTCAGTAGTCTGTAGGAAGCTGAGTACAAGGACAGAGCTCTGAGGAGGTCCAAATACACCATCTGTGGTCTCTTCAGTTGTTGCGAATAGTCAGGTATAAGCCAAATGCCTAAATATCGTGTGACTATGACATCCTTAGATCTGGATGCCATGCCCTTACTTGTAAGTTGCTCCACATAGAAGGATTTTTTCACTACCATGGGCACATTGTAATCAACTCTCAGGTTACTGTCAACCTGACTTCCCAAGTCCCTTACCACTGGGTCTACTTTTAGGGGAGTGTCATCAGTGTTTTAATTTGGGCCATGGTTCTGGCACCAGTTATTTATCTGCTTCAGACCTTCCGGGAGGATATCTACATCTTTGGAGGATTCAAAGATTGCACCCACCTTGCAGATGTCAGCAAATTTGGTCAGCCAAGGGCCACTACATTTGTCTTGACCTCAGAAAAGTATATTCTAAACAGGAGAGGTCCCAGTACCTAGTCCTTTAGGGCACCACTAGTAACAGGCCTCTTGGTGGAGGTGGATTCCACCACTCTAGCTTATGTGTTATGTCTGTAAGCCATTTGGCTATCCATCGGGTGATATAGGGATTTATCCCTAAATTTGTGAGTTTGTCTATAATACCCTAGTGAGGTATTGTGTCAAATGCCTTTACCAGGTCAAGGTAGGCAGTATGTACCATTTTGCCCTTGTCCATGGCTCTACTGACCTTTTTGAAGAAGTCATCCCTAGTTTACTAGGCATGACTTGCCCTTGACAAAACTGATTTGGGATGGGCTCAGTATTTGAAGATTTCCTATGTCCTTGTTTATCAGGTCCACAATAATTATTTCCATGGTTTTGTATACAGGACTAGTCAAACGTATGGGTCTGCAGTTCCCTGGGTTTGTTGATGGTTTACCTTTGTGTAGACGGATGACAGTTGCAGTCCTCCATTCCCTAGGAATGAAGCCTGTCTAGAGGCTGTAATTGAATAGAGATTCTTGCAGACCTGACAGGTCATGTTTCACGCCATTTAGGAGGCATCCTGGGATATTATCAGGACCCATTGATGCAGTGGGTTTAGCCCTGGAGAGTGCAGTGAGGACCTGTTCTTTAGTGATAGCTGGGGGACAAATGTTAAAGGGCATTTCCTGGGGGTGGACAAAGGGTGATGGGTGAAATTGGAGCTAAATTGATTGGTCAGCAAATTTGTTTTATCTCCCACTTTGGTATAGGAAGTTCCATTTATTTTACTTTGGCACACTGCAGGGTGTTCCTTTTACACTGACGTACATAACTGTAAAATGCCTTATGGTTATCCTCAACCTAGAACACTATTTTTGCCTCTAAGTTGGCTTTGGTGGACTTGCTTAGCCCCTCTGAGTTGCTTGTTAAGACAGATGAGGGAGTTTTTTGTCTTCTGAGCATAGCTCTTTCTATTTTTGTACAGGATTTTCCTTCTTTTGTTGTACATCCTATTTATACTGGGCGTCCACCAATGGGACTTGTTCTTGGAGTTTGTCCTAGCTTTATTTCAGTTTGGAACTGCTGTTTCTATGCATTTATTTATATACTTGTGCAATGTTTCCATAAACACTTCCACATAGGCCACTGTGTTCTCTGAATTTTGGGGGGGGTGGGGTGGGAATTTAGCTGTGCCTTCACTTAATAGGTGACAGTTAGCCTTAGAAAATGTCTTAGAAGCTCTGGGGTTTGCTGGGAGTTCAGCCTTTATATTTATTTCAATGATTACCTCTCTGTGATCAGATGCGAACAGTGAAGACATTGCACAAGGGGGGTACAATCTTCCCTCTTATTTGTGAGTACCAGATCCAGGATATTTCCCTCCTAGTAGGCGTGCAGACTTGTGGATCCAGGGTACTTGCATTAACAAAAATCAAGGAATCTTTGAGTCTGCATGTTAGTGGTTATGTATTTATCTCAGTTTATGGTGGGATAGCTGAAATCACCTATGAATATGGTGTTGGACTGAACTGTGAGTGACTGCAGTGCATTCAAGTATGTGTTATTGCTATCCTGGGTCATAGATGGGGACCTATAGCTGGCAAGGATATGGTATTGGACTTTACCTAAGGTTAGTTGGACTTGGGGTAGCTCAAGCATTTCACATTGTTTGACCTCTTGAGGTGTGCTTTCTTTTTACATAGATTGATAAACCTTTAACTCTTGTACCTTCTTGTGCCGTAACTGGTCTAAATGCATGGAAGGCATTATAGCCTTGTACTTCTGCCTTCCATGACTTTAAACTGTGTTTTAGTAACTGCACAGTTAACAACACTCTTTAGGATGAGGAGTGCTTCCAGGGAATGAAGTTTCTTATTGAAACTCCTAGCATTGTGCACTAACACCTTTAGTTTACCTTGCCTAGAATTTAGTATGTTGGAAGACTTATCAGATTGACATTGCCTAAAAAAGGCACTATAGGGGTGGATAATATTTTGGCCAATCTCTGAAAGCCCAGTGGGGACAAGTGCCGACCATCCCTGGAAAAGCAGCATGGTCTGTTGATCATGCCCTCCCAGGCTGACAAATATTGGACCCCCTTAGAATGAAATATAATAAATGGGGCTCAGGTCATGCAATTATTTTATATTTGTGAGTTTTACTACAAGACTAAGGTAGCCAGGCTAAGTAAAATGCAAGTAGAAAAATGTTATAAATATGGCGCAGATCCTGCGGAAATTCACAATTCTCTCACTATTGTGAGTTATACTACAAGACTAAGGTCCAATACCAAGTAAAATGCAAGCAAAAAATGCAGTAGAAATGTGATAAATGTGACGAAGCTTGTGCAGCAATTCACAGTTCTCTAACTATTGTGAGTTGTATTACAAAACTAAGGCCCCAAGACCAAGTCAAATGCAAACAGTAAAAAGCAGTAGAAATGAAATAAATGAGGCTCACATGCTGCAGCAACTCACAACTCTCCCAGTACTGTGAGAGGTACTACAAGACTATGGTCACAGACCAAGTTAAAAATGCAAACAGTTGATTTTTGATTAAAAGAAGGAAAACACAGAAGGGAACAATTCACAATTCAGGTAACACAATGAATATTGCAGTGTACACTAGTTGAAATGGGATTATATGAAATGGAGACTAACTCAAGGTTTAGAAGTGTAATGGGAGAGCCTTATCAGTTTGAGTTATTAGTGTCCAGTAGAAATAATTCCATGGGCCTTGCAAACTTTAGCTTACAGTACAGGTGGCCAGGTAAAAAGACACAAAGTTTAAAAGCACAACAAGAGTTGGGCAAGTAAGGTGGAAAAAAAATCCAAAAATCAATGCAGTCAAACAGCAGTTTTAAACTCAGAGGTCTTGTAGCTGAAGAGGAATATAGGTAAATACTTTAAGTAAGAAAACTGTTTCTCAACTCCTCCCACTCACTAGCTAGATTTAATTTAGTCAGTGAATGCAAAAGGAATGTTTGCTAACTGAACCTAGTCAAAAACTTTTGACTTCAAGAAAAAAAAAAAAATTGCAGTAAAACAAAGTTTAACATACACAAAAGCTTTGTGGTATAATGAAGTTTAAACAAAATGCTTTACCGGCTTTCTAAACCAGTAAACAATTTGTGTTCCTATACTTTAATTTTTTCTTTAATTCTAAGTACATGGAGCCGATAAAGTTCCATGCACTACAAAAAATACGATTGGGTCTCCAGTCATAAACATCTATTATGTGTTTTTGACATGGATGCCAAGATTCACCTCTCTAGCTTCGCTCTTGAGATTAACTAAATGTCGCAAACACTTAATAAGCTGGTAATAATTAGAGACTCAATCTTAACCTTGTGAGTGTGTGTGTGTGTGTGTGTGTGTGTGTGTGTGTGTGTGTGTGTGTGTATGTGTGTATGTGTAATAATTAGAGACCCAATCTTAACCTTGTGAGAGTGTGTGTGTGTGTGTGTGTGTGTGTGTGTGTGTGTGTGTGTGTGTGTGTGTGTGTGTGTGTGCGTGTGTGCGTGTGTGAGTGCATGTGCATGCGCGCGTGTGTGTGTGTGTGTGTGTGTGTGTGTGTGTGTGTGTGTGTGTAATAATCAGAGACCCAGTCTTAATTGTGTGTGTATTTTACACATATACAACAACAGGCGGCCACGGTGGTGCAGTGGTTAGCATTGCCGCCTCACAGCAAGAGGTTCTCCGGTTCAATCCTCGGCTGGGGTGCCTTCTGTGCGGAGTCTGCATGTCCTCCCTGTGGTCGCGTGGGTTTCCTCCGGGTGCTCCGGTTTCCTCCCACATCCCAAAGACATGCTGCAGGTGGATTGGACACTCTAAATTGGCCCTAGGTGTGTGTGTGAGTGTGCCTTCTGTGGAAGGTTGGGCGCCGGGCTGGCAACTCGACACTGTAAAACTCCACTGCCAATTAATGTGCGGACAAGGTGATCCGCTGTGGCGACCCCTAACCGGGAAAAGGCCGAAAGAAGAAGAAGAAGACAACAACAACACACATATATAAACACTGCACACACATTCATACTTCATAAAAATGGTTTATGCTGTCTATATACTTTGTTTTTATTATGATTATGTGTCATGCATATTACACATTTTATTTTCGCCCAAATTAACACTGAAAGGATCTTTGGAGCAGCCCACTTACCTAACTAATGAATGAAAATATAAAAACCCATTAAAATGACATAATTAAAGTGTTAAATGCCTAATGTTCTTCATTATGGTCGATTCAAAGAGGAATGTTATTGATTTATTTATGGAATTCAGAGTCTATCATAATGAGAAAAACTTAAAAAATTTCTAACAACATACAAAGCAGATGTTAGTGCAATTTATAAGTACTGTAATGCAGAACAAAAATACATAAAATGAATGAACTTGACTGGTGCTTGGAACACTGTAAGAGTGGCTCCACTTGGATTCACAGCACGCTGCAGATTATTTACCAAGGTCTGATTGATGCAAAGGAGCAACAGAATAATTAGTTTTACACTTTTTGGAGCTCCCTAAAACACATTTCTCAGACATACTCTAATGCTTTTGCATCTACTAAACCAACATTGGCTATCTTCAAGCATTGCTTTCCTGCATCCATTTATTCTCAGTTCACTTTAGTCTACTTCATTTTGAGTTTTTGTCTTAATCCAGTACACTTGAGAACCAGGCACTTATGTTTCAACAGACAGCAAACAGGAATAAGTGACTGTTTGTAAGATCATTTTATTTACATAACTTTGCTGTTTGCTTATTCTGAGGTGATGGTATCCATTATTCAATAAACCATTTTATTTTTTACTTTAGAGTTATACTGCTTTGTTAATGTCATATATCTTATGAAATCTGTATTATTGTTCTGAAGCAAAATTCTCTGTGTACTTAATTTTTGTTTTGTTTGTTTTTCATGCTTGTATGTCACCATTCAGTATTTGTCATTTAAATCAGTAAACAGTTTTCTTTTATCTCACAGTGACTTTCAGTCAGACTTGCATTTCATCATATATTTGCCAAATAAATCAAGAAACCATTCCGTTTCATCTCAGTGTGACTGTCCTGAAGTCTCACTTGATTTTCACCAAATTATATTTGTCAAATAAAATATTCTCTCTTTTATGTTAAAGATTTGACCTAAGGTAGCCACTCCCTGTTCTAGTATATTTCATCAGGCATTTCAGCAACCTATCTTTGACTCCTCCTTAACATTAAAATTTGTCTAAAACATCAGAAACTTTTGCTAAGTCGCACACACTGCAGTCACAGCTGTGCTTATTGTGTACTGGCTGTGCCCTACTGCTTCAGTTTAAGACAAACAGACTACTGTTTACTGCTCTCCACATGCATTCATGTGGGATGTGTTTTTATGTTTTAAGGGGAACTGTACTTCAGGGAACACTGAGACAAGTTTGATAATGCAAGCAGTAACCCCTGTCCAACTCCAAGGTACAGACAGCACAGTGCATGCATTCTATGCTAAGAGCTTACACTGTGATCACTTGTGCACTCTCCTGTGGGACATTAACTGAAGACGCAAATGATGTGCTGAAAGAATCTCTAACTCTTCAGAGCTGTACAGTGCCATGCAGAACTGGAGAAAGACTCTAAAAAAGCCAGTATAATACCATTTCACTGAAAACAAAAACTGTCAGGGCAATATGGGGGTGTGTTTGGAATGCGCATACAGATGTATGTGAAGAAGTAATTCACTTTTCTCTTATCTAAACCCAATTTTATAAGGAACAAACATTATCTTAAAATGGATGTCCCAGATGGGCTCCAGACAGGCAGTTTTACAAAAGACTGTTGATTTGCTTTACAGTAGTTTTCGATGAAGTTGGATAATGCATCTGTGAAAGGGTAGTTTACTTTGTTTCCCCTCAGGTCTTGTGCTGTACTAGACCTGGAGAGAACAAAGTGGAAAAAGTCAGGTGCTTACAATGGGATTTGAACCTGGTGTTCAAGTATGGAACAAATGGACTGTGTTTGAAAAACAGCTTTTGTCTGGGTAGGGAATGGTAACTGTTTTCACTCATGCTGTGTGTCACTCGTCTTATGTGCATTAAGAAGACAATGAGGCTTGGGTGTTTAAGCAGTTTATTGTATACAAACACATCAGGATGGATGCCAGGAACATTAAACGAACTGACTACTACACACATGCATGCCATCACTCTGGCTGCTCACTCAAAATGTCACTCTTGCTTGTATGGGCTCAGTACTTATATGCATGTGCCCACTGACTGGAATGCTTCTTACAGGTATATCACACACTCTGATCTACATCCTCCCTCTTTACTGAACTGTCTCATATAAACAATGACATTGGAATAGGCATGCAATTATACAGACACTAATAAAGAAAACAACAGTCATGTCCAGGTTGCTGTTTTTCTGGAACTAGGTTTTGAGATGCGACCTGATCTCGTAACATATTAGTTAGGACTGGATTTAGCCACAGGGACAGTCACTGGGGAATGTTCTGCTTGAGGACTCTCAGGGATTTTCTCAGGAATAGGGATTGCTGAAGGAATGTTCTCTGAAATAGGAACATTGGACAAGTCAAAATAGGAACATTGGACAAGTCACTCTGAGAACTAGTGTCTTTGTCACAGGCAAGATGCTATAAAACTGGTCAGACACTGGTAAGAAATGCTTCCAATTTTGCCTGAATTCCATTCCTTGTGATTCCACAATGTACGATATTCGCTCTTGACACAAACTTTTCACAAATCTGATGCGATCAAAATCTTTTGACGTCTGCTTCCTCACTATCTCCCCTTTTTTCAATGAACTAAGCGGTTTGCTGGTTTTATCATAGTAAGACTTCTGGGACAAACACTTCTTCAACAGATGGGCTTTTACTGCTTTGTTGTTCTTAGCACATGGAACCAATAAATTACTGCTTATGGGTAATGTGGTTCTGGTTTGTCTCGACATAAGTCTCTGGGAAGTCTTGAATAACTTCTGATCCTCTTCATTCTTATAACTCTCTAAGTGCAGAGAATCTAATTTTTCACTGGAAATCCTAAAAGTAAATTGTAAAACAGAGGTGGCAACATTTAATTTATTTGGAACTTTCACATCCCCCCACCACACCAAAAAAATATTGCCAATAAATCTAAACAAAATGATAACGTGGTTAGATAATTATAAAATATAAACATATATATCCTTTATATGTCCCATCTTCCCCTACTGGCCATAGAAAGCATTTCAAGGGTAGGCATGCCAGTGAGGAAATGTGGCTCTCATTTGCCCCCTACTGGCCATAGAAAGCGCTTCAAGAGTAGGCATGCCAGTGAGGAAATGTGGCTGTCGCATGTGCCCCCTACTGGCCATAGAAAGCACTTCAAGGGTAGGCATGCCAGTGAAGAGATGTGGCTGTCTCATGTGCTTCTACTGCCGATGTAACTCCTCAACCAGCCTTACAACCAGGAGGACTGAATGGCTCATATTAGGTCTGTGATCTTCATCAGGGATATTCCATTTGTCAGCCATGTAGGAAGTCACATATATATGGACCTTTTTGGGACTACATCTTGGTAATCTTCAGGGGATGCACAGTTACACAATTTCTTGTTTATACAGTGTTATTTATATGCAATCTACTCAGTTGTCAGCATAGTTATATAATACTTTTGTTATTGTTAATTTAATACTACAGTGATTATTGTGCTCTTATTTTAAAACTAAACAGCATGTTGAAATAACATTATTTACAACATTATCAAGTGTCCTTCACATTTACTTTCTTTATTGTTACGTTAGGTATTATAGTACCAGTGTTTGCCTTCTAAACAAATGCAGTGGTCTCTTTGTATTACTGCACAGATGATGCAGTACTTGCTGTCAACCTCTGCCCCCCCATGTTAAATATTTTATTTTTTAGACTTCTTTTATTTTTTTCTAATATAGCTGTAAAACATGTTTCTCTCATGGCTGGGCCCTTATCTAATCTTTACGTGTATGTTGATTTGTTTTACATGCCTTCCCAGCAGCCACCTACTTTAAATGCCTGGGTTCACTGCCTTACCTTTTCACTATCTTTGTGCCTTTTACTTCTGCAGACCCATGGTGTTCCTTACCATTCTTAAGTCTATTCACCTTTTATTGTATTGTAACTCAATGCTGACCTTTTCTGTCTTTCACAGTTTTTATTTTAGCCAGCTTTGCTGATGTCTTGCCAAAAATAAATATGCATTTCTTCATCTAACTTGTGAACTTTTTGAATTTTACTTTACTAGACTATGTGAAGACATCCGTGAGAATCCCAGGCTGTGTTGGATTGTTTTGCAATATTCATTATTGTTTTAGGCATTTTTTGATGATATTGCATGGGATTCTCTTTTATTTACACTGCTTTAATCAATAATAACTTTACTGTATTACAATTTTAGTGGTAAAATCTCAGACTTCCTATGAAATATTAAACTGAATTTGTTGTTCTAAACATGAAGTGGCACATTATATGTCAATATTAAACTGAGTTTAATGGTTGTCAGCCATGCAATTTTGGGCATCATTTGTCAGTATTAAACTAAATGCAAAGTGCTACATGTTCATCTTTGCTATTCAGGGCAAATGATGTGTCTTTCTTTTTATTTTTAATTCTTCCACTACTTCACTGTTTAATCATATAATAAAAATATACTTACTGTTGTTTCTTGTCTCATTCTACCCTTTCTAATTTTTCACATCAACCACTGTATTAGTAAGTAATGAGTTTAAAGCAAAATACCACACAGATCATTATCTGCTGTTACATACTGATAAAATGCTGCCAATGTTGCCCAATAGAGCTACATTCAAGTTTGACAAAAGTTTAGAATTTTATACTATTTGAAAAGCATGTAAGGATGTTTAATCCCATTAAGAATATAATTAATCTGAACAGAAAGCTGAATTCTTATCAAATTTCTATGAAACCTCAGCATAACCAAATAGGAATCCTAGAGTTCTCAATTTTCACAGAAACCAGACAATTTTTTTTGCCTTAATCTACATTTAATCGATATGTGTACCTATTTTAAAGTTGAAAGCAGGTATTGTTTGATCTTATTATGGAATGATAAGCAATTTTTAGTACATTAAGTAATTAATGCAATTTTATTATTGGCACTAACTTCTATGTTTGGATATATATGTATATATATATATATATATATATATATATATATTTTAGCTTTTAGTATTCAAAATGCACTAGGATTTTATGAAGATAACAAAATGTTTTGCAACTTTATATCTTGCATTTTGGTGCCATCTTTCTTAGAAAGTGAGATGTTGCACAAAATGTTGTATAACATGCCTTGCACTTGGGCCCCACCCCCTCAAGGAAGTGAGGTTCATCCATTAAGGAAGTGATGTTTTTATGGTATTTAAAGGATGTGAGGTAGTGTATCTGTTTGTCTGATGATGTTTCTGTTGTACTGGAAACAAAAGCTCTTACATTTGTTTATTAACATACCTTTTTGTGACTTTGGAGAAGCATTTTTTCTTCTTGCAGTGTCACTTTTCGCTGTTGGGCTTGGTTACTTAGTAGGAAAAGTAAATAAATTAACCCCAAAGGGCTTCCCTACACATGTTTGAGGTGAAATTGTTAAAGTGTCAGTAGCGTACAGGAAAAAAAAAAGATGAGCAGCATAAAGCTAAACACTGTTTCCGATAGGAAGTAATTTGCGGTGCGATTTCTAATTATGCACCAGTAATGATTCACTTCTTTAGGAAGAGTTATACCTTCTTCAAGTTAATTTGACCATGGAGTTGGTATAACTAAGTTTGAGGGCTGTATGGTGCTTGACTTCCACATCAGGTGTTGGGGGGGGGGGGGTGTATTTTCTCATTGCAAAAAAAAAGTTTTTTCTGCACCATTTTTTATTTTGGGTATTGTTTTCCATTCTTTTGGAACATCAACTTTAAGGAAGTTGGCATTTTATAATAATAAAGATCTTGAAAAGCTGACAGGTTTGCAGTAATAGAAAACAGTGCTATTGTAGTTTCACTGTTAAGGCCCAACCTGTGCTGCTGCATTCATTTTAAGAGAAAACATCCTTTTAAGGACATAGAACATTTGAAGACAGTAACTGCTTTTAATTTTAAGATTTGTTAGTGTGAGTCTTGGTATAATGAAACTGAATTTGAAAAATGCAGTCTTACATGTACTAAGTCCAAGATTGCTATGCTTTGGAGTATTTCATTTTCTTGGAGGTATAGCAGTGGTGCAGGAAAGATGTTTATATGTGTATGTGTGTGTGTGTGTGTGGGGGGGGGGGGGCTTGCCTCCTTCAGAAAATAACTTTTTAAAGGAGCACAGCGATTTTCAACATTTGCTGTTCTGTATTTTCATATTTCTTTTTATTACAAGTTTAATAATATTAATAAAGAGCCATTTAAAACACTTCAGAAGACAGTGAGTGCTCAAGAATTTAAAAAGAAAGGCTACATAAATTCAGAAAATATTCTTCAAAAAATATTGCGTGAAAGAGTATGAGTCAGATCTATGAATACGTAAGATATTAACAGAAAAATTAGAAGCTGTACAGTAAAAAGGAGATAAAACTGAAAATAGACACATAGGAGTACTTGTTCCTAGGAAGGTAGGAGAAAACCTAGAATAGTCTATCAAGGAAAAAGTGAGGTAACAGTACTGTTTGGAACTTGATGCATGTACTGCCCAGGCAGATTCCAATCATATGTAAAAGAAAAAGAAGTAAATGAAGGAGATGCGGAGGAATCGGTGATAGCAGAATTGGTAAAGGAACAGTCTATCTTGTTAGACTCTAAAGGTCTTTCCTTTTTCTCTTGGTATAGATTACTCCAACAGCAATGAAATGACCAAGTGCTTGACTAAATGTACTTGGCTGAAACATGGTTTATCCGTTATACAAGCAAATTACTGTGTCTACTGGGTATAATACGTTTTATTTTTTTTTGTTTTAGACCCTGAACTTCTAGATATTAGAGGAGGGGATTTTATAAACAAGTTTTAAATGACAGACACTACGTGTTTACAAGCATATACATATCCTGGGTTTGATGAAACGATTAATATAATTCAATAGTTCAATAGTTTGATTAAAGCTGCATTTGCGTGAGAAGCCAATTTAAAATGTAGGCTCCATAATAAAAGTGTAAGCTCTTGAGTCTACCAGTGTGTCTAACTGCTCTTTAAAAATATATAATGAGACTGACTGTCGAATAAACAAAGGTACCCTGTTTCACAGATGAACCATTGATTAACTTAGATATCTGACTCTTAACACAGTTCTACTATTATTAATTATACACAATGATTTATTCCTCTTGTAGACTTACTCAAGTCGAATAGCTCAGTATTTGGCACAAGGTGAAGCTCTTCATTCAATAAGGTTTTACAGGATAAACACAGCTTTCCCTCAAATATCTATAGCTAACAGAAAAGACACCAAGGATGTCAAGTCTACAGTGTTATGAATTACCATTAATCTTTGAGATTCTCTTTGTAAACTTGCTTGGTATATCTTCGTATATCTTCAAGTAGTAGTAAATCACTTTACTATATATATATAAACAAAACAGCATAATGTATTCTATAATTGGATGAAGAGAAGCCATGAACAATTTCCTAAGAATTTCTTTATTCCCTATGTCAAAATTACTAAGAATTAAACCAACAACTTGAATATACTTATTTTTTTTTTACTTTCTGAGCATGAGATCTGAGTTTAAAATTATTACTAACAATAATATCCAGGTTCTTATACTCTGTTAGGCTCTGTAGGTTAGTGGTCCTTAATTTCACATTTGAATTAATATAGACTTTGTTAAAATGTAAAACACCACATTTCTCCTTATTAAATCTTTACCCATTTTGATTTAACCCCAAGGCTACTTGGTTCAAGTACTGATTAAATAGATCAGTATCATGAGGTGCAGTAATCATGCATCCATTTTTTATGTCATCTGCTTACTTGGCCATCCATATAGTTGAAATTTTTGTTATTAGTAAAATCGCAACATTAAATAACATTGGTCCACGGACTGAACCCTGTGAAATGCCCTTCATCACCTGAGCCCAAGCAGATGTCTAGTTCTCCACTCTCACTCTTTGAGATTGCCTAGTCAATCCATTTGCAACCCAATGAATAGGATAAAGATTTATTGATTGTGCATTGCATCTACAATAACTGTATGAGGTAAACTACCAAAGCCCTTAAATAGATCCAGGTATACAACTGTTGCAGAGAGTACCTAATCAAGTGCTAAAGAAACAGGCTCATAAAAATCAAACAAATTTGTAAAGGTTGAGCAATTCATTGTAAAATGTCCCTTAAACAGCCTTGTGAATCATTATTCAGACATGTCAAAGTGTTTTCCTACTAAAGTTGTAAGACTAATTGATATATAGTTGGTAATTTTGTCCACAGTTCCTCTTTTATGAATAGAAATAACATCTATAAGTTCCCAGCTAGCGGGGACAATACCATATAGTAATATTTTATTAAAAAGATGTAATGGTCACAGATAAATATTTACTGCAGATGACCCAGAATGACTCTGGAAGATTGTCAGACCCAATCCCACTGCCCTGTCTTATGCATCCCAAAGAAGAACTCACCATATCCAAATTGATAGTGGAGCATACAAATTCTTCAGTAATTGTTAGTCTCTAATCAGGAGTATCCTCTGCACCAGTGATAGCCCTTTCCAAAAAATGGTTGATAAACTCATTAGCCAGGTATTCTCTTGAATGCAGTATCAATCCATTATGCAGTATTGGACCTAGTGTTTTAACCTTTCCCTTAGACTCATTAACATATGAGTAACATTTCTTAGTAGATGCTGTGGAAAATAAATGCCATTCATACCTACATTTAGCATGTCTTAAAAACACCTTTGATCTTCTGTTTACCAGATTGTAGGCTCTTTTAGAAGTATCACTCTTAATTCTCCTCAAGACATTAAACGTTTTCATTTTCTTCCTCAGCAATTTTGTTTGAGTTAAATTCTACCATGGAAGAATAAATCTCTCAGGTTGCCTAGCAATACATTTTCTACAGTTGTCTAAATGTCCTCTACAAGTACTCTCAAAAGCTTTCCAGCTAGTAGAAACTCCATCATGACCTAATGTTCCTAAGTCTATGGAGTTAATTTGTTAAATTATATCTTGGTCAGAGATTTAGGCTTTGTCAAATATGAACTTTGGCTGACGCTCAAAATCTTTCTGTATCATTACCATAAATTCAAAAACTATATGATCCGAACTTCCAAGTGGACATAACCGTTTTACATTATTTACCTTATTTGGTAAGTTCATAAAAGGTCCAAAGTATCTAACCTTGTGGGAAAATCTGTAATTTGTGATAAATTATTAATCTGACTGGACCATAAAATGTATCTTCCTCAGTGGTCCCATTTGTTCCTTTCATCCAGTTTATCTTGGGAAAATTAAAATGACCCAATACTATCAGATTCTTGGTGCTCATGAGTTTGTTTTTAACCCTTCTATATACAAATGTTGATCTTGTGTTGACAAGGAGGGACTTTTATAACAAACCAACAAATTGGTAGGGTAGCTTCCTTATTAGCAGTTATTTCTAAAAACAGAGTTTCCTAGCTCTATTTAACATCAAGCATCCCATGAGCTACAAATGTTACATCTCCTCCTCTATCTTTTACCTCTCAAACAAACACTTGATAACCAAAAAACTCCTTCAGTATTCCACGATTCAGTAATCACTATCACGTCACATTGATTCTCCCTACAAATTAGTTGTAGTTGATTCATTTTCTTATTCATACTTCCGGCTGTTGCTAATTACATTTTTAAAAAGCTGAAACCTGTCCTTATCAAATATCCTTCACACAGAATTCATCCCAAGTTCTAATTTAGTCTATGTCCAAATGCTCACTTTGTTTGAGAAGCAAACCTCAAAACTATTATAAGCCTGCCTATATACGTACACTAAGGGAGTCTTCATCATATCATTAACACTTACACATATTAGGGTTCCTATCAGCATCTCGAATGTTGACAATATCGAATACGATATTGTCGATGCGAGAATGCCGAAAGTGCAGAACATCGAACAGGTAAATGGAACTCTCCATCAAGGGGAGATTTCTGTTTACTACAATGTAGTGCAATCTCGGAGTTGGTAAATTTAAGTAGTGGGGGGTGTGGAGGGCACAGCCCCCCACGTGGGGGGTGCAAGGGGGCTTGCCCCCCATCCTACACCCTTTTGTTTTTTTTTTGTTTGTTTGTTTTTATATCGGCATTCGAAAATGTAATGGTTCGATCATTTCAGTTCGATATTTAGTGATTCAAACTATTACATTTTTGAAATGCTGATATAGACCTGATCTACAGCAAGTTCTGCTTTTTATCAGTTTCTGTAAATCTGAAAAAATATCTACTTGTCAATACTACACAGAGGACTAATACATTTCCTAATCAATGAATCTCCTATTACTAATATCCTAGCTGCATGCATTACATCAGGTTCTTTTCACTCAGATCTTATCCTAAAATTACCTTCAACTGGTCTTCTCTTAACCCTCCTGTTCTTTTCTAGATCACTCAAACTAGTCTCATTAAGATCGCTGTCCCTCCTCATCCTTTTCTGCTATCTAAGTATTTTACTTGTTTCTAGATTATTGGATTGGCTGTATTCTGTATCCTCTTCCCTTGTTAGTGGGATTGTTTAAGTTACTGAAACTTAAAGTGCTGACTGATGTAGTAAAGTATTAGCTGTAGCATCTTCTTTGCTCTCTTTTTACTCTGGGCAGGTGTTAAGCATTAGACACAATTGGTTGACCACAGAGTAGGTTCAGCTATTAATTTCAGTCTTGTGCAAGCAGCAGTGTGTGAAACACCATGAATACCTGCTTTTGCAGCTGAAAATATACTTATTTTATTCGCTCTGACTTTACTTTGTGGGGTGTTAACAACATTTGACACAATGGGCTGACCTCAGATGTCACGGTGTTTCACACACTGCTGCTTGCGCAAGTCTATTATAATATGTACTCTGAAGAATTCTGGTGTAAATTGTTAGACAAAAGCACTAAATTATTAAAACTTTTTGTCATTCAGCATTTATGCTTGGTTGGTGCTCTTTACCTGTTTTTTAACATGCTTTCATCAAACAAGATCAATGCAAATGAGGTTTGCCCCATTCCTAGGAATGCATTGGTTATATCAAGTCTCATGACATAGAATGCAAAGATACGTGTACAGGGGTGTGGGGGAGTATGGCTTGCCTTCACAAAAAACACCTGTTGAAAAAGTGAGTTAGTTGCTTTGCTTTTGATCATCTCACTCTCTGATGGACTACAGTAGGACTTGCCTCCATAAAGGGGGTTGGGTTGGCATAGTAGTTAAGTTCTTAGCCTCACAGATAGAAAGTACAAGGTTTGATTCTTCTTTCTGGCTATTGGCTAGGCTTGTAATAGTCTGCAGACCAAAAGTGTTGTATTTAAATTACGAAAATGACTTAAAAGATAAGAAAAAGACATTGAAAAGTGAGTTAGTCACTTTGCTTTTCAACAACTTACTTTGATTGACTAAGTGTTGGCAGACTGGCACTAAACCCTGGTATGATACTGTTAGTGATATCATCTTAAGTGAGGCCTCATGCTGATCTGATGGTTATGGAGATGGCATGTAGCAATTTCGGGATGAGTTATCTTTAGTGTGTTTCAGACATTTCTAAGGGAATAGAAAAGCAGCTCTACTTCTTTGCTAATAACACAAAGTTAAGTGCAACAGTAGATAATGGGAGGGAGGAAGAAAAGTCTAAGGAAGGGTTTGAAAGGGTTTACCAAGTTAGCTGAAAGTTATTATTAGAGGTTCTGTGCAGACAGATGCAAAATACTGCACTTTGGCCACAACAACCTTAGTGTGAAGTATCAGCTGTGGTGCAGAAGTAATGGCAATGCAACCAAAGCCTCTGTGGGTGTCAGTCATGCATGATCTGGACCAATGAGCAGAATGAGAAGGTAGTTGGGTGTTGGTCATGCATGATCTGGACCAATGAGCAGAATGAGAAGGTAGTTGGGTGTTGGTCATGCGTGATCTGGACCAATGAGCAGAATGAGAAGGTAGTTGGGTGTTGGTCATGCGTGATCTGGACCAATGAGCAGAATGAGAAGGTAGTTGGGTGTTGGTCATGCGTGATCTGGACCAATGAGCAGAATGAGAAGGTAGTTGGGTATAAGTCATCTGTGACCTGGATGAATGAGCAGAATGAGAAGGTAGTTGGGTGTTGGTCATGCGTGATCTGGACCAATGAACAGAATGAGAAGGTAGTTGGGTATAGGTCATCTGTGACCTGGATGAATGAGCAGAATGAGAAGGTAGTTGGGTATAGTTCATGTGTGACCTGGATGAATGAGCAGAATGAGCAGGTAGTTGGGTATAGTTCATGTGTGACCTGGACGAATGAGCAGAATGAGCAGGTAGTTGGGTATAGTTCATGTGTGACCTGGACGAATGAGCAGAATGAGCAGGTAGTTGGGTATAGGTCATGTGTGACCTGGATGAATGAGCAGAATGAGAAAGTAGTTGGGTGTTGGTCATGCGTGATCTGGAACAATGAACACAATGAGAGGATAGTTGGGTGTTGCTCATGCAGGATCTGACCAAGAATACAGTGAGAAGGTAGCGGCAGGCACAAACTGAATGCTAGAGTGTATCCATAAGAGGACAGACTTGGAAAATAAGAGTATTTTCCCACTCTACTGGGAATAAGTTAGGTCACATCGAGAAAACTGTGTGTAATCTATAAATTGTACAAGGAGAGAGAAAAACATCTTGTGTAAAGACACTAGAAGGGTGCATGGGATGGAGGGGAAATGTTATAAGAAAAATAAAACATGGGATCTAGAGCTTTATATCATCTTCAAGAGATGTGAAGAGATTGTCTTTCTTAAAAGAGAAGATTGCGGAGAGAACACAGGCAGCTGAGTTTT
Organism: Protopterus annectens; assembly: GCF_019279795.1. Classification (NCBI taxonomy): domain Eukaryota; kingdom Metazoa; phylum Chordata; order Ceratodontiformes; family Protopteridae; genus Protopterus; species Protopterus annectens. The sequence continues at coordinate 187,493,066 of NC_056738.1, forward strand.
GTGACTAACAATTTCCTGGATCTGCAAAAGCAATTCTTTACAAAGAGGATTGTAAAAGCATATGATAGACTACCTGAATGGGAGGTGTGTAAAGGGAATCCATGAGGCATTCAAGAAGTCATGCATCAGTTAGCTCATTCAAGCCTATAGCTCCCTTTTGTATACTTCCAGTTAAAACACAAAGTTCCTTACGGTATCCAGACGTTTTCTGGGTCAGGGTTCTTTAATAATAGGCAGTATTAGAAAGGGCAAGAAGTTATCAACAAAATGACACTGGGATTGTTAATCTACAATGTCCTGTAGTAGATAAATTAGCCACTGTTTGTCACTTATTATTCATATTTTTAAAACAACAAGATGCCAAGGTGGGAGACAGAACATTTTATTGTCAATGTCCATTTGTGTTACACTGTATGAGACGTGTTGCTAGTTGTTTGTTAGTAATTATGAAAATAAGCAACAATTCCACATGTATGTAATAAACAATTCCATATGTATTTAATAAACAATTCCACATGTATGTAATAAACAATTTCACACGTATGTAATACTTCAAAAAACAGTGACTTACAAACTGCTGCATGGCAACAAGTGAAACCTTAGATGTTGAAAAATGCTGTCATTGATATGTGCACTTTAAGTTGCATATCTTTGTGAGATACTTAGATTTATTTATATGGCTAATTATACAAGTATACATATGTTTTCATACATCTGCAAATGCCTCAATAATCATACACTCAGAGAGGAAATTCTTGCTATCATGAGAAATCCTTTGCAAGGTTAACAAAAGTGTTCTAACAATACGTCTATGTTGTACATTTTCCAAAATATGACAATTTGTGAATGTTTAGCACAAAATATACATCTCTGTATGTGTGTATTACAATATGTTATGGTATTTATGGAAAGACTGTGAATACACCAATTGTTATCTCCGTAAAATTACTTCTTACCAATAACATTGCTATTTGTACAGTTTTAATAACTTTAATTGTTCACAGAAAGACCTTTTTAACATTTCACATTTCATCGAGTAAGCCGCGTTGGTGCAGCAGTAGCGTTGTCACCTCACAGCAAAAGGTTCTCCCGTTTGATTCTCAGCTGGAGTGCCTTCTGTGTGGAGTCTGCATGTCCTCCCCGTGGTCGAGTGGCGTTCGAAAGACATGTGTGAATGGGCGTGCCTTTGTTGAAGGTTGGGTGTTGGGCTGGCACCTCGGCACCATAAAAATCTACTGCCAATCATTAGCGGAAAGGAGTTCCGCTGTGGCAACCCCTAACAGGGAAAAGCCGAAAGAAGAAGAACAATTGTTTAGAAAATCTTTACATTTGTTTATCTTGTGCTTTTTAAATTGATTTTTTCAGAAAATTCTCTGGAATGCAAGACTGTGTGTAGGCTGCTAGAGATCAGATAAAATGTTAAACTCATTTAAAGAGAAGACCAGACAGGCTAATTATTTCCTTCTTCTATCAATCAAATGTAATGTAACCAATCATGGAGAAGAGTAGGAGAGATCAGACTTACCAGCAATGGAGAAACTAGGAGGAAGAATCTGAGTGTAGAAAGTACTAGTGCAGATCAAGAAATAAGAAATTAGAGAGAACAGAAGTCAGGGAAATGAGAGAAAGGGTGTTAGAGAACCCCATCTGTTAAGGCAGTACAATGGACAGAATACTTGCCCTGCAAAGCCGAAAGAGGCAGGCCAGTGTAAACAACAGGCCAGAGTGAATAATGATGAATTGTTCATGGACCACAAAAGTAAAGTGATGAAAGGCCTTATACAGGTAGATCACCTGTAGTACACAGTACTGTACTACTGTCAGAAAGGCAGGCAATGTCATTGTCCATTCACTTGGTCTGGTTATGAGATGCTGCCATGATAACATTATTAAAGATCTCCAATAAGAGATGGCCCTTGGTATCAAGGTAGCATATCTAATAATGTCTGCCAATGACCTCAAGAATAGACCTAAGATATTGAGAAGACTGGTTGAGAAAGGTACAGTGACTTCAGCTTAGGATACATACCTCTCAACTGTCCAGATTTTCGCAAAGTGATTTTTGCCTCATATTTTTGGTCCATTCCTTATAAAATTTATGATTTTCTGGCAAATCACTGTGATGATCTAGTGATTAAAGTCACTAAATAATGACATACATTTCAGTTTCAGACTTCAGATCCTTCAGAAAAAATGCATGTTAACACAAGCCCTGTCATTCTAGCAGCTTTCAAAGTTTATAAAAACAATATTTAAAATCGGTCCCTATTTTTGGGCCTTTGTTTCCCAATTTTGTCAGGCTTTGTCCAGACTTCTGGCAGCAAGAGGTTGAGAGGTATGTTAGGATGCTATATTGTTCCTAAGGGGAATGAGTATGACATTGTCGCTCATTGTCTGACCAAAAGCAGAAGCTGGAATTCACAGTTTAACCCGGAGACTTTACTAAATCCTACAGCATACAGAAATTTACCCACCATCAGTACAGAATAATTACATTTTATTCTGTGGGAAGCGACTGCTAAATATAAAAATGGTGTAAACCCTATGATACATATAATCCTTGAAACTCTAGATGTACGACTGCTGTTACATTTAGCAGGTAAACTATACTGACACCAGTGTTAACAAAAAGCTTCTTCAAGTCAAGCCAATAATAGACACAAATCAAAATACCACTCCTACAGACATTCCAGAAGAATTAACTTCTGTCAATGCTGGAAAGCAATTGCTTGCAAAATATGAATAATACTGTTATTTACTATTCTAGCAAAGTAAGCATAATATGTCCATTATAATTTAACACTTGCTAGGAAGCTATATCTCTCTGAGTGCCCATTTTTAACTCGTATGCTGTGGAATAACTCCATAAAATATATGTTCTCACACACACACACACACACACACACACACACACACACACACACACACGCATGCACGCACGCATGCACACACACACACACACACACACACACACACACACACACACATACTGCAGCCATTAATCAGAGGTTAATTTGGGAAAACCTGGATTTTGCAAGAAATTCAGAGAGTATATATACAAAAAAATTCATTGTTTCAGCCCACTCCATAAGTGTCTATAATTTGTATAAGCCTGTATTTTAACTGTAAATACTATGACTTACTATACCGTTAATCAACCCTTTCACTCAGACTTACCAGAAATGATCAAGCTTTGGTATAAAGTATGAAGACAGATCACTATGAATTGTAAACAATGCATATTACCTGCAAAAGTATACCACACACATAAAATGTAAAACCAAAAAGAACTTTAGATACTCCACCAAAGGCTGCCTGCTCACAAAGATTCCAAAGGAAAGGCTTGGTCCCAAAAGTGCTCATCTCTGTGTTTTTAATTGTGTTTTAAATAAAAGTTTTTAAGCTGTTCAACGTGGTGGCCAGTACCTACATATAAAAATGCACAGAGACACAGACAAAACTTGAGCAGAAGTAATAGACTGTGCCTCAGTTAAAATATCATAGCTCTATTTATCGAGGCTTAATGATTTACAAACATGAGGAAATAAAGACAGCAAAAGTGAATTCCCTTACACACCCCTTACAATATCTTAGCCAATGACAAACTCCGTGGTACTTCATAAAAACATGTAGAGTTTGGAAATAAGCAAATGAATATCTTTACCCTTGGTGTGTAAATACAAATGCTGAAGTGTCTCAGTGTTTAGTCTGAAAGCTGTCTGCAGAAATGCAAATTGTTAACAGCTGTCACCAACAGACTATAATCCACTTTGTCACTTACAAAAATGCTGCACAATATCATTAGATGTATGGACATTTGTCTTGGTAAAAAAAAAGCCATATCCTAAGCAACTGCTCTTTAAGCTGTTGAAGTAAAATGTTGCAGTCTCTAATACATTTGGAGGGGTCACAATCACATATTTGGTACATAAGCCATTTAGAATAAGTACAACTGCAATGAATACTGGATGGAAAATTATCATAGATATATTCCAGCCACCTGACAATCATGGCTAAAAACCGAAAGACAAATTATCTTGGACCATGGGAACATAGTTGGAGCCCTTGCACAATTTAATACCAGGGCCCAGAGATACTTCTAGTCACAATGTACCATACTTACCAATTAAGCATGAATGACTAGAGGCCAACATTGCTGATTTATCCCTGCCAAATTGGGTGCTGCCTCTTCAGGTCTTCTACCACCCACCCTCCCCACCTTCATAATAACAGTCAGTAACATTTTAGATATCAGAGCATCTTATATCAACAGAACTTTTAGGTGACTTCAACATCTATAGGAGCCCAAATGCCTTTCAGCTCTCGGAGAGCACAGTAACTACTTGCAACCTAGTTTATTTCATGCCCAGCATATTAAATCAGCATTCCACTAATCACACAATATTAGACAGGGTTTTAAACACTTCAGCACATAAGATTATGCCACCTTTAGTACATCCCCTCATTCTGAGTGTCTATTATGCTATTTCTACCTGCTCCCCTGCCAAACAAAACGAAAAAAAAGTAGGGAAAACAATCACCCACTTGTCCTTTTAAGAAAACCAGAAGAGCGAAAATTAGCAGCAAAGGATGAGAACCACAGATGCAAAATCCAGTAAAATACTGTTTATTGGTAAACGCTTTCATCAGGTTTAAAATCACCAAACTTCTTCAGACACCATTTTACAAACATGCCCAGCCATTTATACCAGTGTCATAACTACCAGCAGCCAGTGACATCAAGACATCACAAAAGGTTTCTCATCCAGGAAAAAATAAGTCATCATTCCCCTCTACTCGTCACTCATTAGACCCATTATAGAATACAGTACCCCTTTTGGTATGAACCTCACAAGACATCTACAACAACTGGAAAGGCTGCAGAAATACCTCACAAAGAGGATTACCAGCCTCAAACAGATGTCCTATCCAGACCTTCTCTAAAAACTCCAGCTTTACTCTGTCGCATATCGCTTACTCAGAGGCAATCTCTGCCTAACATACAAAGCTATGTCTAACCCAGAGCTGTTGGACATGCTCCACATAAAGAATTACCAACCCCTCCAAGGCACACGCTCTAGGGACCTAAACCACAATAAACAGAAAATGCTGGAGGGATAGATTCCTGTCCCAGAGACTTCCCATACTCTGGAACAAACTACCTATCTATATCAGACAAAGCTCCTCATTAGCACTCTTCAAGAAAAATCTTGATGATTGGATTGGAGATAGGAAATTCACCCCAGGGATCACTTCTGTGGCTCTACTTGACAGGGGCACAGGAAAATCATTTTCTTGAGTGGCGAAAGCCAGGGTACCTTTTTGGCTAGGCTTATATAGGCCCTAGGGCCAATAGCCTAGTGCCTACCTCTGAACCTATGAAACTATGAAGTAAACACCCCCACATGATTCATTTAAAAATGCAGGAACCTACAAATTTAAAAGAATACATGTTTCTTAAAGAGACTTTCACAGCACTATTGATGTTGCATTACATCCATCTACCACTTGAATTTATACATTACACCACATTTCTAGTGATAAAGAATGTAATTCTATCTATTGTAGGCTTTTAACTTAACCAAACTAGAAATGGACACCATGTCATTTAATCCTGGTGGACAGCTATCATTCAAATAAATCTGCCACCATACCTCTTTCTCTTCTAAATATAGCTTCCATGGTCCCCACAAGCTTCACTTTGTGTCTGCTGTAATACCACAAATTTAAAAGTGTGCTGGGAAAATACCTTTAAGTGTCTATATAAGGCATTGGTTTCCTTGTGTTGTGCTATTTCATAAAAATGCTCATAAATTCTTTGTGACAATTTATGTTGTGTTTTGCCCACAAAGTATCCATTACATTGTGTGCATAGGGCAATATAAACCACTGCCCGAGAATAGCAGCTATATTTTCCCATTATTTTTATGGTCTTGTCCAATACCTTAATGCTGGACCCAATAAAAATATGTTGGCATTGACAGCATATAACACATGGCACCATCTGACAGGTCAGTGTTCTGGTATCAATACATTTCCTTTTCATAATATTCTTTTATTACTACCCCTTCAATATACTACCTAAGGGGTTGGTCCAAAGGTGCCCAGCATATCTAAATCCCCTTTTATAATGCTCCAATTTTTGTTTATAATATCAGTTACCATATAGCTGTCTTCACAGAATGTAGTAACAAAAGGACAAAAAGTATCATTATATATATATCAGCAATATAGTGTCAAGATATAACTTCATTCAGTTAAAAGCCTATGATAGATACTTTATCACTAGAAACGTGGTGTAATGTATAAATTTACAAGGTAGATGGATGTAATGCAACATTAATAGTGCTTTGAATGTCTCTTTAAGGATCATGTATTTTTTTTTAAACTTGTCGGTTCCTGATTTTTTAAATATATCATGTGGGGGTGTTTACTTGATGTCATTGGTTGCTGGTAGTTATGACACTGGTATAAATGGCTGGGCATGTTTGTAAAATGATATCTGAAGAAGTTTGCTGATTTTAAACCTGACGAAAGCGCTTACCAATAAATGGTATTTTACTGGATTTTGCACCTGTGGTTCTCATCCCTTGCTGCTAATTTTTGCTCTTCTGGTTGGTGAAATTTTTTTTCCTTTTCGCAAAACCACAAACACTTTCTGTTTATTTCATTTGCAAATATTGACTGTTTTTTGTAGAATCACAAAATAACTGTAACACAGCACTGTATTACTTACTGGACATAGTTCTACCTCTGCAAAATAAGTACTTCCCAATAGTAACCAATTATATCACTGATAACCCAGGCACCATGGATACTCCCTGAGGTCCAAAAGCTGATCAAAGTCCAAACATCAGCTTGCTATGCTTTTAGTATATTAAACTCTTAAGTTATTTATCTCATCTGTTACAATAAAAGGAAAAATTACCTGAAATCTATAAATAGAGGCCACGCTACACATCTAAATTAGACACAAATGAGGTTGTTTTGCAACCCAAAGAGTCTTCAGAAGGAAATTAGCAACTTCATGGACCTGCCTACCTGAAGATAATACCTAAATATAGAGAATGAAGACTTCTGAAATAAATATGTGAGTTCTCATCACATAAATGTTAAATTGTCATCAGTACAGATAACCACATGTTAAGAATGCACTATTTCACTTCTGTAAAATTCTCATCAGCTAATTTGAAGACTTGCTAACTGCAGTATTATTTTAGGGTTATCATTATCCTACATCATGGGCACTTCATCAGTAGTTACTGATGATATTTGTTACTGATAAAGCATACCATGCCAAGACTAGTTCCAAGGCAGTTTTTAATGCAAGAAAGCTAAAGGCTTAACGTCAGACATGGTGTTCAATACTTCCCCACATAAGATTATTAGTACTGCCACTATTCTGAGTGTCCATTATGCTATTTCTAGCTGTTCCCCTGTCAGAAAGTACCAAGTAAAACAATTATCCATGCCCTTTTCACAAAACCACAAATTATTGCTGTTTATTGAATTTGCAAATGTGTGTGTGTGTGTGTGTGTGTGTGTGTGTGTGTGTGTGTGTGTGTGTGTGTGTGTGTGTGTGTGTGACAAAATACTACACATGCACACACAAACACACACACATGCACATACACATGCATAAATGCAGGTCTTTTTTTGTAAATAGTGGTTATTGTTGCTTAACAATGTAGTCACGATTATTCAGCTTTCCATGAGTCATTTCAACACTTGCTGTTTCTAATGAACTTATGAAGAGGTTTGCAAAAATTGTAGGATTATATTTTCTATGATGTTTTATGGCAACTACAGATATGAAAAAAGAGGAGTGCCACAGATCAGTTGGTGGAAGCAGTCTTTCCGTGGTTAACAGTGTTTAGCTACAAACATAGACTGCTTTGATGTTTCTGTAACTACTCACATTCTGTGTTATATAAAGCAGTCCTTCAGTTACCAAAAACATACCAGGAAAGAAGTTTTGGCACACTATTCCTTATCTGTACCAAACTGCATCAGTAATCATTGTTGAAGTTCCCATGAAATATGATAATCACTCTGCAAAAATACAGTTTAGTATTTTTTCAAATGAGCAGTATAAACTTTTGAAGAAGTGAAACTGCATTTGTAACTTGTGTTTATCTGTATTCATGACTTATTTTAACAGTTATGCATTTACAACTAACTTATTCATTGCAGGACTAATTCTAAGTAGTGGTGTTTTTCCTGCACTTCACATTTCTGCATGTTTAGAACTTTAGAACTTTACTTAATTTCAATCTGCATCTTTAAAGTGGGAAAAAAACTATGTAAATTAGATAAGTTTGATTAAATCAGATATTAGCTGCCACTTTAGATTCTTTAGTCAAGTTGTATCCCATATAGCGGTGCAGCTGTCTTGTTTTACACTGCGACGATGTGAGGTATTGCCAACTATGCCAGGAGAAGTAGGGCAGTGGATATGTAACATATGCCAGCACAGCTAGCTAGAATTTTGAAAAAATTATATGTCATTTGTATATCAAGCTAATTTGTACAGATGCTTGTGTTAAAAAATGTATTTCTAAAGCTACTTCTGTTAAAAATGTACCAACAGTGTGCCCTGCTGGACTTCTATTTTTGTAACTGTTTAAATGTATATGTGTTAACAGAGGATACTGGAAGAGAAGAGGTTAACCTCAAACTTTGAAAATAGTTTGAAATTAAATTACTTGGTTTAGGCCATAAAGATTGTATCTTACAGTTTTCAATGCAGCCAGAGACAAAAAGTATCTACTAGGAAGCTTCCTGCATTGTCATTGTGGTGAATTAATTACATCTCTGGAAGGGTGTAGGTTTAAAATTGCTTTATGACTTCCAGGAGCTGCATCATATCTTAGCAAAGCTGTGTGTGTGTGTGTGTGTGTGTGTGTGTGTGTGTGTGTGTGTGTGTATTATTGACACATATGTGCAAAATCCTATCACCTTCTAGACAAGGGGGAAGCATGGAAACCAGAAGTCAGATGACCAGATGTATGTGATGTCATTCTGTAAGCTATCACTAAAAATAATGTTTAATACTAGGTGAAACTGAAGTCTCAGAGCACTCTGTTTTTGTAACTTAACAAGGAAGGACCCCTCACCTACTTCATCTTGCCTTGCTCTAATAAGTAATCAGGGAATAATAATTATTTAGCTCAGTCAGGAAAATACAGTGAGATTAATTAAGTATTGTTTTTCTGTAACTATGTGATCCTGTCCAGCTGTGTTATTTTTAATATTTCATTTGATTGAAACTGGTGTTTACTGTAAATAGATGTTTAGTATTGTCATGTCCTTTTCTTATTTATTATTAAATATATTTAAATGTTTCATTGTGGCTAGTCTTTTAGAGACGATTTTAAACTCTGAGAGTACTTATATATTTGGTGTTAGCTCTGGCCACTCCTGAAAGCCTTGCTGTTGGTCAAACTACCATTTATATTATTACTAATTTTACTCAGTATAATTGGGTACCCTTGCAAGAGCCTTAAAGTAGCTGGCTTTGGAGTCTCTGTGTAACTACCTTATAGTCTAGGCAAAAGGGGGCATAGCTAGTAAATATGTGCCAGCCTTTCCCAGGCGTGTGTGTGTGTGTGTGTGTGTGTGTGTGTGTGTGTGTGTGTGTAATAATCAGTGACCCAGTCTTAATTGTGTGTGTGTGTATTTTTACACATATACATACATATATAAACACTGCATACACCTACACATTCATACTTCATAAAAATGTTTTACTCTATCTACATGCTTTGTTTTTATTATGATTATGATTATGTGTCATGCACATTACACATTGTATTTTGAAAATCGAATCTAAGAGTGTGTGTGTGTGTGTGTGTGTGTGTGTGTGTGTGTGTGTGTGTGTGTCTCAACTGTTTGGAGCATTGACAAGAAACACTGGTTTCACAGAGAACTTGCCTTGGACACTCAGCTGAGGTCTCAACTCTATAGCTGTGCCACTGGGGAGTCTTACTGGGGACCTGGAGGGCACAGATAGAAAAATCCAGACCCTGGACTGAGTGTGTTCCCTGTGTACTCTTAAGGCAAATTTTGCTTGATGTAGAGAGCTGCATTTGGAAATACTGGATGTATTCATTTTTACTCCAAATGAACATCCCTCTCCAGTGTTAGTGGTGATGATTCAGGCTCTTTGATTACTGGCCCAGATTGGGGACGTCACATACACTACAAGCCTTACTTTCACTTTCTGTTGAAAATGAATAGTATGGTTGCACTGGTCATTTGAGCTAATTTGTACAGAATCAGATCATATGTTCAGACACAAAAACAGAATACAGTTTGCCAACCAGAACTGGACAAAACCACAACTCGGGTGAAATCAGAGGTTAAAATGAATGTCTTTGTAGGGTAACAAGCCCCTCTACTTCTCCATTACCCTCACTAAAGTGATCTAACTCTGTGGCTACAGATCAAAATATCATGCATAAAATCTGGACATTCGGTAAAACTCTGGACAGTTGCGAGGTATAATACCATTTATATTGATTCCTCCTGGCATGAGGTTTCATTACTTCATGTAATTAATTGCTGACTGTTAGTTCGGATAATCTGACAAAGGCATCTAATGTTTGTCTGTGTTCTCATGTTGGCTTCCACTATAAACTCAGCTTAGTTCACTTCTCGTTACATGGCCTCCTCATCTGACTTGTATCACTTTGCACTTTACTTAAAGACCTTAACAGAATGAAAATAGAATATCAAATCCTTTTCCAGCTTTGTTTACCATGGTGTTTCTAGCAGCATCCAGACAGATTTGGCATTCAGATGACAACATTATTGCCAGTAATACCCTACATCTTTCCGAAAGTGTACCTAACTGTATGAATTTTATTCACTAGTCTGAACTAATTCCATTCAGTCTAAAATCCATAATGCTAACCTTGCCCTAAGATATTCTAGAACTGCGATCTATCCCATGATTTGGTCAGACCAAAGGAGTACCTACTTTGTACAGAGCTATAAAATAAAACAGATCCCTTGCCCTTCTAAGAACTGTGTAAACTTCTTGCCGTATCTGATCTCATAGCCAGGTTCATACCTCTCAAATGTCTAGATTTTAATAGAATGTCTAGATTTTTGCCTCTTAATTTTGGTCAGTTCCTCATAAAATTTGTTGTTTTCCGGCAAATCACTGAGGATTGAAGTCACTAAATAATTACATACATTTGTGTTTCAGACTTCATATCCACCAGAAAGTACATTCAAAC
>NC_056738.1:187509308-187539308 GCF_019279795.1 Protopterus annectens
AGTGTGACAGGTGTGGGTTACACAATCACAGCACCAGTGTGACAGGTGTGGATTACACAATCACAGCACCAGTGTGGCAGGTGTGGCTTACACAATCACAGCATCAGTGTGACAGGTGTGGCTTACACAATCACAGCACCAGTGTGACAGGTGTGGGTTATACAATCACAGTACCAGTGTGACAGGTGTGGGTTACACAATCACAGCACCAGTGTGACAGGTGTGGGTTACACAATCACAGCACCAGGGTGACAGGTGTGGCTTACACAATCACAGTACCAGTGTGACAGGTGTGGCTTACACAATCACAGCACCAGTGTGACAGGTGTGGGTTACACAATCACAGCACCAGTGTGACAGGTGTGGCTTACACAATCACAGCACGAGTGTGACAGGTGTGGGTTACACAATCACAACACCAGTGTGACAGGTGTGGCTTACACAATCACAGCATCAGTGTGACGGGTGTTGGTTACACAATCACAGCATCAGTGTGACAGGTGTGGCTTACACAATCACAGCACCAGTGTGACAGGTGTGGGTTACACAATCACAGCTCCAGTGTGACAAGTGTGGGTCACACAATCACAGCACCAGTGTGTGAAGCCATTTGAGTTGAATCCAGCTGAATCAACAGGCATAGCTTTCCTTGAAGAGGGGTGCTTCACTCCCAAACCTCTATGCAGGGAGAGACTACCTGCACCCTCATATGCAAGGCAACTAATAGTAATATTTCTTGAGCAACCTTGCAGCTTTGCTTAACCATTATTCACATTTGTTGAAAAGCTACAGAACATGTTAAGAATGCCACTTGATGACTTTTACAGTTCTCATTATCATTATTCCATTTATGTATCTTTTTTCTTTTATCATCACTGAAGTAGTATTCTGTTTCATTCGGTGATTATTCCTTTCCTCTCATTGTCTTCATGTACAGCCATACATTTGATATAAATTAATTGCACCTTTCATTTAACTGTGTTTATCCCTCCACTGGTCTTTTTGTCTTCTGAATTTGTTCTGTTATCCTTTGAATTATTTTCTTTATCTGTCTGAATGTTGCTGTTCCGTCTTTGTTCCTTTTCAGTATTAATTTTCATTCCCCCAATGCCCTTTCTTTACTTTTTCCCCTTTTATCTTTCATTGTTCACTATTAGGTCTACTTCCTTCAGCATGTAATCCTTTTTCGCTTCTGTTCTGATTATGCTTTGTTGTATAAAAGGCTTAGGTACCCAATGGACTTGAATTAATTTTTTTCTTCTTTTTTGGCAGAGAGATGAGCTTAAATCTTTCTGTCATTTTCACCTGTTTCTTGCCATTTGGTTCCTTTTTCCAGCCAGTGCAGCTGCAGCATCATTTCCCCTGTTGCATCTTCCTACCTCTTTATCTTGCCTTCCTCTTCACATTCTCCTTCTTTCCTCTCTGCCTTACTGTTTCCTTGCTTCGTTTATAAGACTGACATCTACCAACCTTTTTGTTGCTCTTTCACAAAGAATGCTGCACCCCAATTATCTCCACCAATACTTTGCCCCAAGGACACCCAAGAAATAATGATACATTACAGAGTGCATTTACTCCTATTATAATGTCGTTCCTCTAGAAGACCACATTGAAAACAGGCCCCACATCTGTCTGTTTCACAGTCACCACTCATGTACCTGACATCACATTAATTATTGCATGTCTGGCAAGTATAAAACACCATGTGTTGGTCAAATACTCACTTTTGGCAAATCATATTTGCCGAATGCTACAGTTTACTTGTGCAGCAGTAATCTGATGTATCAGAGTGCAAGTCTATAAACATACAGTAGTGTGTAAGTAAATTACATAAGTTACCTTACTGTCGTAAGTTTACAAAGAACTGTCGATCATCTAATGATTGGCACAGCTAATAGGAGAAAGAAAAATATCCAATAAGGACATAATCTAAGCTGCTGTACTACCCCCTAACACAGCTCTAAAGATACAGGTGATTTAAAGTAGCATCGGATATATATCCCCATAATATGAATAAGTATGTAAACGAATGTATAACAAAAATGTAAGTCATGAAATATGTGTCTTAAAAACATAGTACTGACTCTTAATATTTTCCTGTCCCTTTTGAAGTCTAAATTCCACTGGCTTTACTTGAGTATTATATATCCACTAACCTCATAGTAATTGTAAAAATAGCCTTTTCCTTGCTATGGTCATCATCTGTCTTTGCTCTTCAGTGACTCACCATTTTCTTCTCTTAGCTTCTATGCCACAAACCATCTCTGGTCAGGAATCCTCTGCACTCCTTACCTCTCTCATCTGGCTGGAGGCTTGTAACAGCCACTTTGCCAGTGGGAAGAATATATGCAGCATACAGAATGCCCTCCACTTTTACAATTTCATATATTTTTTTTGCTGATTGCCATTTTGCCATACATCTGTTTCTAGGCATATTTTGGCTATGTCTTTCCATCTTTCCGATGGGAGACTTTTGGACTTTCTGCTACCTCTTATTGTTATCCTTTTAGCTGTTTTAAGTTTCCTGTCTTCATAATTAGCTCCATACTGCCAGTTTTGCCAACAATACTCAGACATGATTTTTGTATGACTGTCCCTCTTCTAATCTTGTTTTCTGCTTCACCATGATCATCTTCACATCTTCTATTTGCCTCATATACAATTCTTCCTGTTCTGGAAGCAATTTCTGATTCAATTTGATTTATTTATTTTATTTTGCTTTTGTTTACTGGGTTTATCCAACTGGGATTAATTAAAAATCTTTTTTTCAGTGAATGATTAGAAATTCAAAGAAATTTAAATGAGGGAAGGAACTCAGTAGGGCACAAAATGTTAACACTGTAGTTAGGAGCTGGCATATTAAGTAGATTCAGAGACATATGGCTATCATAAGATTTATATAAGAGGTATACAGGTGGTGTAATGAGCAGGGTGTTGCAAAACTATGTATAAGGCTGGGAGATGCTAGCAAAACTATTCTGGTGTTAGTGGAAACTGGTTGTGGGTGCATAGAATTCTGAGTTATGACAAATGATTTAATGATATGGTGAGCTGAAGATTACAGCGGTATTTATTCTGGAGTTATATAGTAGCAGATCCACAGAGTTGATAGGTGAAGTTTTAATTGTGTTTTTAAATTAGTTTACATTCTGAATGTATTTCAAATGTAATAGAATGTGGTTCCATAGTTAAGCTACACTATTGGAATATAGAACATTACCTGCAGTATTAGATGATTTGGTTATTGCAATTAGGGATTTTCTCTAGTGCATAAACTTCTACTGAGGAATGATGTTGTATTAAGTTGTTATGGGCTGGACAATTTCCTACCTTATAGATAAGTCTGTATAACTAGGTTATATGGTCGTTCTAACCAGTTTAATTCTCAGAGTGATACAAAGTGGTCTGTTCTATTGTTATAGTTTACAGCAAATTTGGCTATTTTATTCTAACATTGCTCAAGTTTGGATAGTTGTGAGACTTGAAGATTAATGAAGATTGGGGCAGAAGAGAGGAGAGATGGTAGTAAGTAAGTACAGGCTATATTTTGTCTAGTCATGTCAGTGAGGTAGGTTTTTTCTCGTTTTAATTTCTCCAAGACTTTTGGGTTTCTAATACCATGATGGGAATGGAAAAACAGGTCCAAGCAACAATAGAATCAACACCAGAATTTAATAAAAACTTTAAGCGCTTTTCGTTTGTGATGCATGCAAACTTCATCAGAAGTAAAAACATTCAAAGTTGTTATTAAATTCTGGTGTTGATTCTACTGTTGCTTGGACCTGTTTTATGGTTTTACTAGTTATTTGTGCCGTGGAGTTTTCATGATGGGAATGGACCCCATTCTTAAGTCAAAGTATGATTAAAGTTCAGGAAATTACCATCGTTTCAATCTTTGATGTTAGCTAAAAGTGCTCTTTGCAGCAACTGCAATGTGCCTAGAACTGACTCCTTCTGCAACTCTTACATCTAAATACAACAGTAAATTATTTTTTATAAGACCAATTGCTCCTACTACTATTAGAACTGTCTGGGTATCCTTTGTTTCACTCTGCCCTCATTTCTGCCTGCAAATCCTGGTATTTTATGACTTTGTGTCTCTCTGTACATAAGACACTGTAGTCACTGGGTGTAGCAATTTCAATGATCAGTGCTACTTCTGTCTTTTTTATTTATTTATTTTATTTATTTTTTTATTTTACATTTGTTGACCGGGCTAGTCTATCTGGATATATGTCCATTTTAAGTAGAGGCCCGTGGAGAAAAGCTCCACACATTTCAAATAAAGTTCACATCTACATAAGTACATATTTAGAATGCAAATACATTCACCATAAAGAAAACAGAAATTTTAAGAGGTCACAAATTTATAAAGTATATATAAAAAAAAAACTACAACATATTTGACTAGACTTAGTACAATTACTAATGAAGTTAGAATTAAATGTTGAGAGAGAATAATAGCTAAAAAAAGTATAGTATAAATGTAGATAAGAAAGGAAGATAAAAGGAAAGTGAAATGAAGAAGCAGTTGAGTAATACATCTAGTAGTAATATGTGTCACTTTTTTGAGAATACAGTAATAAGTAACCTATGATGGAGAGGAAGAATAGTAGTTGTTAAGATGAAATTATTTCAGAGATGAGAAGGTAAGGTTGAATCAAGCAATAAGATTAAGTTGGTCAGTCAGGTTTAGTACAGGGGCACATCCAATGTGTTTTCAGGAAGAGCTTAAGTTTATTTTTAAACAGAGTAATAGAGGGAAGTATGGAAAGTTCAGAGGGAAGAAGGTTCCAGGTTTTCCCAACAGTGTTAGAGAAGAGAGAGTCTCCAGCTCTATTGTTTGATTTATTGATATATACAAGAAGTTTTTGTGAAGATCTTAGGGACTTCAGGTTATAATAGGGGTGAATAAGGTTAGATAGGATGGGTGTTTTGGCAGGTTGATAAAGTATTTTATGGACGATGGCCAGTTGATTAAATTTCAGCTGCTGCTGTAATTCAAGCCACCCTAGATGCTTTAGATTAATACAGTGGTGTGTTCTGAATGGGTTACCTGTGGCAAACCTGGCTATGCTATTGTAGGAGTTTTCTAGTTTCTTAAGGTTATTTTTTAACAGATTGGTAAATATGGGTGAGGCATAAAGAAGGGTAAAGATTAGATGGGTGTGGGCAATAGTTATTCTAGTTGCAGGAGTGAGGAAGGGTTTGATCCTATAAAGAGAGCCTATTTTTTTATTAGTATTTTTCAAAATGTTGTTGATATGGGCATCAAAGTTAAGGTTGTTGTCTATGGTGATACCTAGCAGTTTGGTAGTAAGATCTTGGGATATGAGTGTACCATTATTGGATGTTACAGTGAAGTCTGTTGGGGGAGATTTACTGGTAGGTGTAAAAAGGAGAAGTTTAGGTTTTTTTTAGGGTTTAATAGGAGACAGCATTTTGTAAACCATAGTTCTACAGAGTTAAATACGTCTTGTGTAAGGGAGTGAAGTTCAGATACAGATGTGGCTGAGCATATAAGTGTAGAATCATCAACGTATTGTATACATGTAGCTTGGGGAACTACTTGGTGAAGGTCATTGATGAATATAGAAAACAGGAGAGGGCCCAGTATGGACCCTTGAGGGACACCAATATTAACAGGTAGATGGGTAGAAAGAACGGTGTTGCAGAGCACAGCTTGATGTCTGTTATTTAAGTAGGAATGGAACCATTTTATAGCTAGTGGGTCAAGAGACAAAGATTTGAGAATGTTTATGAGTATAGTGTGATTTACCATGTCGAAAGCCTTGGACAGGTCAATGAAAAGTGCAGAGGAAAGCATGTTAAGGTTACGTTTTTTGTTGATGGTATCAATAAAGGAAAGGAGGGCAGTAGTTGTGCTATGGGAAGGTCTGAACCCATGTTGGGAGTTGGAAAGCAGGTTATTATGGAGAATATGGTCTAGCAATTGCCTGTGGATACATCTTTCCATGATCTTAGATAATGGAGAAAGTAGGGCTATGGGACGATAGTTGGAGAGTTCAGTGGAGTCTCCTCCCTTATGAAGGGGAATAATATGAGAGACTTTCCAAAGTTTGGGGATATATCCTTCAGTGATGGTTCTATTGATGAGAATGGAGATGGGGTAAGCAATAGATTTGGCTGCTAACTGTAAGTATTCTAAGGGTAGCTGGACAGCAGAAGGAGTGCATGGTTTCAGTTTTTGGATAAGGGTGAGAATAAATGCTGTTGGGACAGGTTGGAAGAGAAATGGAGGTGGTGGGTTAGAGTCAGAATTAGATATAGTTATGTTTTGAGGAGAGAGCTGACTGGCAAGAGTTTGAATTGCTTTGGTGAAAAAGATATTAAAGGCATTAGCAGTTTGTTTGGGATTGTCCTTGTCAGTGCCTTGTGGGTTAGGTGTGATAGATTGACAGGAATGTAATAATTAATAAATACTTGCCCAGAATTTTTGTGGTTTATTATGGTGGGTCTGCTGAGATTGTAGGTAATAGTTTTTTTTTATCGGACAGTATAGCTTTTTTTGTTTCATTTCTCAGTTGTTTGTAGTTTTGGAGGTCAACGGGGTTTTTAGTTAAGCGTGATTTATTCCAGTATTTATTTCTGAGATGGATTTTTTGCTTGGTTTCCTGAGTAAGCCATGGAGCAGATTTAGTTCTTATCCTGATAGAGCGGGTAGGAGCATGGCAGTTGAGTATGTCTAGGAAATTAGCATTACAGTAATCAACAGCTTCATCTAGAGAAAGGTGTTTTAAGGGGGACCAATTACATGCTGTAAGTTCACTTAGGAATAGATCCAAGTTGAAGTTTTTCTTTGTTCTAATTGCCCTAAATATGGGTTGAATGGGTGGATTGGTTTTGAGCCTGATAATGTAGGTTAGTGAGTGGTCGCTTATGTCATCAGGGAGGGTTCCAGAGTCATAAGTCTGTGGTTGATTATTAATGAGTATCCAATCTAAGGTGCTTTCTTTCTTATTAGTCTTGTTTATTCTAATAGGGGAGGTAACAGTTTGGGTAAACACATTGAGACTAATATGGCTAGTGGGGTAGTTGTTATTGCAACATTTCCAATCACTGTTAAAATCACCTAGGATTATGGTTTCTTGGGGAAGGTTTTGAGATAACCAACAAAGGATGTTTTCGATGGTAGTAATGTTATTACCTGGAGGAACATAGATGCAGATAATATAGATAGATTTGACTGGGTTTAGCTGAAGCTTGGTAATAAGTATCTCAGCATTAGAGTCTTGAGGAGGGTTTTGATTAAAGATGGTTATTTGAAAATCATATTTGAATAGAACAGCTACTCCACCACCTTTCTTGGCTACACAGTCAAGACGTAAGATGTTGTAACCAGGTGGTATAATTTCATTGTCTTTAGTTACCGGTTTTAACCATGTTTCTGTTAGACAAATAATATCAAATGAGTAGAGTTCCAAGAG
Organism: Protopterus annectens; assembly: GCF_019279795.1. Lineage (NCBI taxonomy): Eukaryota > Metazoa > Chordata > Ceratodontiformes > Protopteridae > Protopterus > Protopterus annectens. The sequence goes on from NC_056738.1 coordinate 187,516,757, forward strand.
AGCATGGAGTTGTGTTATTTTATTATTAATGCTACGTGTGTTGAGGTGAGCTATTAAGAGTGAGTTGGGAGGTTTTTTAAGTAGATGAACGGCAGATGGGTTTGGGTTGACGAGTTGAGTGGTGGTGGAGGTGTTTGGACTGGGGTTTGGGTGAATATCTCCATCCTTTAGGGAGAAGAGTAGTGTTAGATATCTAGTATTAGTATATTTACTGAGAAGAGATGGATATTTTCTGGTATTAGAGAAGTTATATCTAATGTGTGCTATCCTATGATACTTAGGTAGTAGATAGCTGGGTTTGGATGTAATGTTGAAATGGTCAGTGTGAGAGGCTAGTGAAGAATAGGTAGATTGTTTAGTAGGGTATAGAAAGTTTGCATATACTGGGTGTTCATAGGAGGTTAGCAGGTATGCTAGAGTTAAAGGCGGTAGAAGTGTGAGTATGAGTAACCTCTGTAAGTGGACTATTGTGGAGGGATTATTTATTGACATGGTAGATATAAATTATTACTATAGGTACAGAGGTAAAGTTGGTGTGGTCAGGAAAGGTAAAAAGGAGAGGTGGGAGAGATAGGTAGTGGTGGGGAAAAAGGCAGGAAAATAGAGAAGATCATTTAATGGAAATGTGATTGAGATAGTTGGAATGGAGAAGGGCTGTTGTTTGATAGGTATAAGGGTAGGACCTCTGGGGGTGGTTGGGAATTGGGGGTAGGGTAGGGGAGCTGAGTGAGCCTGCAGGGCGAATGGAGTGGGTTAGAGCAAGTAAAAAATGAGATCCCAGAGACAATCAGAAAGCTACAGATTGTAGAGGAGCTCTAGGTAATTTCAGGTGAGTGGGGAGTACTATTACAATAGTTAGTTAACAGGAGATAGTTGAGAGGGGAAAGGGAATATAGCTAACAGAGGGGGTAGTAATAGAAAAGGGGAAGTGAAACTACTACACCTAGTTTTATCTCAAATGTTTTTGAAGTGTTGGTAATGGGTGATCCCATGTGACATAAAAATCATCATTTTCTATAATGCTTTGTGGCTCGTGTTTTCAATGCTTCTCATCTACATCAATATTATAATGTTTGCACAGTCCTCAATGCAACAGTCCTGCTACATTATTATGCCTTTCAGTGTACAGTCCTTCTGCCATTAGTGTATCACACACAACAACAAGATGTCCAATTCTGTTATACAAAACCTGCATTTGACAGTTTATCTCACATATTCAATGGACTTTGTAAACCAACGTCTACATATCTACTATCTTGGGCCACCAATATCAACCTTTCATCTTTGGTTTAAATTGACCTCTCCTTGACTATTTCTGCATTAAATCCTTATCGACATGTGGGTGTTCTAGGAGTTTTCTGTAGTTGCAACTTTATTTATGCATTTTCCACATTTCTTGCCATCTCATCTGATCATTCACCTTATATTAAGAAAAGATATATCGAACTTCACCAAAAAGCAGAAACACGAATCCCAACTCTCCACACTGTAAAGGTGGTTAATTGATGCTGTTTGAAGTTTCTGAAGAAGTTAAGGCATTTGACTTTGACGAAAAGTGTATGATATTTTAACGCACTTAAAATAAAACAGAACTGTGTGTGGAGAGTTGGGATTCGTGTTTCTGCATTCACCTTATATTCTTTATTTTGTTTTTGGCAGATTCAGTTGCTGCCTGATTTCTATTTACTTCTGGTTTGATTTCCATTCATCTAAGACTTGTTTTCCTCCTGTTTTAAGGTTTAGATCTTGTGAGGTCAGCAGATATGTATGCAGTCCTACGACTGCAGATCTATTCATGCAATCAATTTTGAATGGGCCCATTCCTCCTTCAAAATGGGGAATATATAATATCGGTATAGACTGATTTTTATAAATCATTTGATAAGCATGAAGCATTTTTCTTGTTTTCCTGTCCAACTGATCCAATACCTTTTGGGGCCAGTCAATTACCCCAAAACTATAAGTTAGAAAAAAGAAGAGCAAATTAGTTTATACCTCAGACTTTGCTCTTACATGTCGGAGCTGTTTTCAGTATTAATTTTAGTCTTCTAAAATATTCCTTATTAAGTTTTATTCACATTTGTTCATGTTTTATTGTTGATCCTTCATCAATTCCCAGATATTTATACACTCCCTCTTGCTCAAGTTATTTTATATCACATTCCTGTCCCAAACTGATGTTTTCTTGGTGCTGCTGCTTTCCTGCTTTAAATGTTGCTTTTGCACATTTATCAAGACCAAATGGCATTCTTATATCATCTGAAAAAGTTTGATCACAATTAATGTAACTAATTACTGATGAGTTTTTATTAAATGTGTGTGATACATAATGGTCACTTTTCAAATGGTTATCTATGATAACACCTAGTAATTTTGTGTGGTTTACTTGTTCTATTATGGTGTTGTTGGTAGAGGTGATAGTGAAAAGTGTTGTTTTGATAGATATGTGTTTGGAGCAATAATTTTGTCTTTTATACTTCCAAGTAGTTTTTAATTATTTAGCCATGTTTCAATTGAAAAGAAGGATTACTGTATGAGATCTTGAAGGTTAGACATAGTTTTGGCAGAGCGTATTAGGATTGAGTCATCAGCTTAGTAAATTAGGGTAGCATTTATGTAGCAGTGCAGCGGTCATTGATGAATATATTGAAAAGTATAGGGCCTAGTATAGACCTCGTGGGCTACTAACATGTACTTGCAAGAGAATGGAGAAATAATTTTTCCATTTCACTGCTTGTGGTCTGTTGGAGCGGTTGCTATGGAAGCATTTCAGGGAAGACTTAGAGAGTCCTAGGGATGATAGTTTATGTAAGAATTTCTGGTGGGAGACAGTATCAACAGATTTTGATAATTCTAGTAAAATGGTGGAAACTAGGCTTCCAGCATTTCGATGGATCTTGACAGCCAAAATTCATCAGATCAGTACTTGTGCTGTGATGAGACCAGAAACAGCACAGAGTTGAATACAGGAGTTGATTATGTATTAGATAGTTGAGAAGTTGCTTACAAATATATTTTTCTAATATTTTTGATAGGGGAAATAAAATTACAATTAGCCTACAGTTTGAAAGATCTCTGTTGATCCACCCTTGTGCAGTAGAATAATGAATGTTTTTTTCCAACAGTGAAGGGACATTACTTTCAGATATTGGCAGAAAAAAGACAGAAAATCCACCCAAGGATGGCCAATCAACAAAATCTTCAAGGGACAGTTTTGAGCTTTTTTATTTTTTATTTTATTTTCAAGTCGAAGTTTTATTCGTATTAAAGGACTACATTTTAATTCGAACACTTGTGGATATCGTTGACTGGCCATCCTTGGGTGGATTTTCTGTCTTTTTTCTGCCAATATTGACTGTTTTTGTGACAGACCACCTTTAGCATTTGGGAGTTATTTATTTATTTATTTACTTTCAGATATGGTTCGATTTATCAATCTTGAGACTGGATATGCAATACCTTTAGCCACTATTTTTAAGATATCTGACAGGTAGATTCTCAGTAGCAGTTGTAGTAGGTTTTAATTTTTTAGGTATGTTTTGATGGTATCTGTGGGAACTGGCTGGAAGGAGGAATATTGAAAGAGGGTATTTGACTGAGTAGGGACATAAAGAGCTTGATTAATCACCTAGTTGGTTAAAAGTAATACTATCTATATAAAGTGAGTACTGAATGGGTTGGCTATAATATCATTTTCTTTCTATGTGTCTGGTGTTGACTGTGTATCTTGCCCTGGATTTAACAGTTTACTGATTGAGGCCTAGAACAGTTTCAGATTATTGGTGTATGTGTTTCAATTGGTTGAATAATTGGTTTTCTTATATTTGGAGATGAGTTTTTATATCAGATTTCTCAATTGTGTGTATGTGAGTAAAGAGGGAATGATTTTATTTTTTGCCTGCACCTTCCAGGCTTTGTCTCTTTGTTTCATGAATTGTTTAATTTCTAAGGATAGCCATGGGGCAGGGTTGCCTTTGACTTTATTTGTTCTGAGAGGATCTGGCATGTTTACCATATTTAAAATATGACAGAAGTTTATGTTTATGACCATTGTTTGAACGAGAACTGTTTTACGTGAATTACAGTACTAATTGTAATTTGTATGACCTGAACTTATATCTATGACAATGTCATTTTCCTTTATACCCTGTTTACATATATATTGGTGCCTCCCATCAGTCTTCAATTCTCAAGCACCAGTTATTTCTGGACATAATCCAGTATTTTCAATTATCCTGGTCTGAAGAGGAAACTGAGGCATCCCACTACAGTGTCAATCTTGTTGTTGTAGAGATTTATTGTGTATGACCTACCTGTGCCATGAACCCTACGCTCAACATTCAGTAACATAAGATAATGAAGGTCACAAACATCTGTCAGTCCACTTTCATGTCATTATTTGTTTACGGATTGAAACACCAGCTCTTATCATGGAGAGCTGTCAATCTGTGCTGAAAACATTTCCCCTCCCCTGGAATAGGTGACCTGGAAAAATGCTGCTACTTTTCCATCCCCTCTGCAGACCCCTCAGATGCCAAGCTTGCTAGTCAAATCCAGATTAATGACTGTCTTTCTGCTAGATAAGCTTCAAAGATGACTTTTGTAAGAAATAAAGTTCTTTACAAACATGACACTCAGTACTTGAAGCTATGCTCTACCTTTATATCCTTCCATAGGTTCATAGGTAGGTACTAGGCTATCGGCTCAAGCCTAGCCAACAAGGTTCCCTGGCTTACGCCACCCAAGAAAGTTATTTTCCTATGCCCCTGTTGAGCAGAGCCACAGAAGTGATCCCCAAGGTGTATTTCCTATTTCCCATCCACTCATCAAGATTTTTCTTAAAGAGTGCTAATGAGGAACTTTGCTTGACATAGATGGGTAACTTGTTCCAGAGTATGGGAAGTCTCTGGGACAGGAATCTATCCCACCAGTATGTTCTGTTTATTGTGGTGACAAGGTTTACATCCCTAGAGCATGTAGCTTGGAAGGACTGGGATTTCTTTAAGTGGAGCATGTCCAACAGCTCTGGGTTTGACACAGCTTTGTATGTTAGGCAGAGATCTCATCTGAGTAGGTGATATGTGACAGAGTAAAGCTAAAGTTTTTTGAGATGGTCTGTGTAGGGCATCTGTTTCAGGCCAGTAATCCTCTTTGTGAGGTACTTCTGTGGCCTTTCCAGCTGCTGCAGATGTCTTGTGAGGTACATTCCAAAAGGGGCATTGTACTCTATAATGGGTCTAATGAGTGTCGAGTAGAGGGGAACAGTGACCTCTTTTTTCCTGGATGAGAACTCTTTTGTGATGAGGTGTGCCACATAGAAGGATTTCCTGACTACTGTGGTGATGTGATTATCAAAGGAGAGACTACTGTTCATCTGGGACCCAAGGTCTCTTATCACACAGTCAGCGTTAAGTAGACTGCCATCTATGTGGTAGTTCATAGGTACAGAGTTTTTACCAAAGGGGATGACAATGCACTTTTTGGCACTGAACTTGAGGCCATGGCTCTGACACCAGGCATCTGTCTCAATGAGGCCCTCCTGTAGGATGTCATCATCATTTGGGGACTCAACTATGGCTCCTAGTTTGCAGTCATCTGCGAACTTCGTTAGCCAAAGGCCTTCTGTGTTAGCCTGTACTTCAGAGAAGTAGATACCAAATAGGAGAGGTCCCAGGATTGAACCCTGTGGTACTCCACTTGTCACTGGTTTGAAGTCAGATTTGGAGTCTGCAACTTTTACAGTGTAGGTTCTGTCAGTAAGCCAGTTGGCAATCCATCTTGTGACAAAGGGATTTATACGTAGTTTAGTGAGTTTAGCTATAAGTCCAGAATGGGGGATGGTGTCGAAAGCCTTGGTGAGGTCAAGATAGGCTGTGTGAACCACCTTACCCTCGTCTACGGCTTTGGTGACTGTCTTAAAGAAGTCAATCAGGTTCAGGAGGCATGATATGCCTTTCACAAACCTGAACTGGGTGGGGTCCAGAGTTTGGAGATTACCAATGTCTTTGTTTATGAGTTCCATAATGAGGAGAAAACATACTTGATCTCATCATCACGAACATGGGAGCACAATGTTCAACACTGGAAGTATACCCCTCACTGGTGAGATCAGATCACAAACTAATCTCGCTGGAGGTCCTCATCCCACCCCCACCTGAAATAAAAAAGACCACAGTAAAGAACTTCTCGAAAGCCGACTTCACACTTCTAAAGACTAGTGTGGTCTCCTTTAAGGCCCCCGAGCTGGTGGAAAACAGTACTCAAGCCGCTGAATCACTTACAAATGCCTTCTACCAGCACCTGCAGGACTGCATGGATAAGGCAATCCCAAGCAAAACAAAGACTCTTTGTACCAAAGGCAAGCGTCCAGTCTGGTGGACCCCAGCCATAAACAAACTCTACAACAAAAGGAGGAAGCTACTACAAGATAGAGCAAAATCCTTAAAAGGTAAGACACCCTTGATCACTATAAGTAAAAACTAAGAGCTCTCATAAAATCATCCAAAGCAAATTTTGAGAGAAAAATAGCTAAAGACTCAAAAGACAATCATAAGGCCTTCTTTAGCTATGTTAGAAACCTGGGAGGAAACTCCCAGATATGCTCAGAACTAGTTCAAAATGATGTGAAGATTACTGATCCTACAGACATTGCCAACATACTGGCTGACAGGTTCAGTGCAAACTTCTCCCCTCCCCCAAAAGGAGAGATATCTATACCAAGCGATTGCAGCCCCCAAACATCTCCAACGCCCAAGTGAGAACTGCTCTCTCCAAAGCAAAAACACAGCATCCATGGGACCTGATGGTGTCCCCGGCTGTGTGCTCCATGAACTCAACGAGGAATTAAACCCACAGCTAGGACAGCTGTTTAATCATAGTCTTACCTCTGGATACGCATCAGGAGTGGCGCACTGCAACTGTGGTCCCACTTCACAAAGGCGGTGCCTCCACCGACCCTGGAAATTACCGCCCATTAGCTTGACAAGCCTTATCTGCAAAGCCATGGAGAGGATCATAATGGACCTCATAAATAAAGACATAGGGAATTTGCAGACTTTGGATCCATCCCAGTTTGGCTTTGTCAAAGGCAGATCATGCCTTCTAAACTTGGTTGACTTTTTGAAACAGTCACCAAAGCCATTGATGAGGAAAGGCAGTCCATACAGCCTACCTCGATCTGGCGAAGGCCTTCGATACAATACCCCACTCGGGTATCATTGAAAAACTCATCAGCCTAAATGTTAACCCATACATCACAAGATGGGTTGCAAACTGGCTGAGTGACAGAACCCACAGGGTCAGAGTTGCTGGCGCCATGTCAGACTCAAAGCCTGTCACAAGTGGTGTACCACAGGGCTCAGTCCTGGGCCCACTCTTGTTTAGCATCTACTTTTCCCAAGTACAAGCAAACACAGGAGGGTTTTCGCTCACAAAGTTTGCAGATGACTGCAAACTGGCCATAGTAGAAAACACATCTGACACAGATATCCTTCAGAAGGGCCTCACAGAAACGGATAACAGGTGCCAGAGGCATGGCCTAAAGTTAAATGCCAATAAAAGCATAGTCATACCCTTCGGGAAAAACAAGGTTACCCCTAGCTACCAAATAGGTGGCAATCCACTGAGCACAGAAGAAGTTATCAGGGACCTGGGGACCCAGGTTGATAGTAGTCTGTCATTCGACACCCATGTAGCTAAAGTAGTTAGGAAGACCTTCTACATTGCCCACCTTATCATGAAGGGATTCTCATCTAGATCAAGGGAGGTCATAGTCTCCCTATACTCATCACTCATCAGACCAATGATTGAGTACAATGCCCCATTCGAATGTATCTGACCCGACACTTGCAGCAGCTGGAGAGGCCACAAAAGTTCCTCACCAAAAGGATAAAGGGTCTCAAACATCTGTCCTATGCTGCCCGACTGAAAGAACTCCAGCTCTGTTCAGTCGCCACCGCTTGCTCAGAGGTGACCTTTGCCTAACATACAAGGCCATGTCAAACCCAGATTTGATGAATATGCTTCACCTCAAAAAATCTAGATCCATCAGAGCCACAAGGGCGGGAGACTTAAACCTCGACACGGCTATTAATAGGACGTGCTGGAGGGATAGATTCATCACCCAAAGACTCCCTATGCTGTGGAATAAAATCCCGGTATATGTGAGGCAGAGCACCTCGCTGGTCTTGTTCAAGAGAAATCTTGACCAATGGATGGGAGATCGCAGATATACCCCAGGGATTACCTCAGTGTCACTGTTCGACAGAGGCACAGCAAAATAATGGGTATAGTTCCCCATACTAAAGGGGTGGTGTAAGCCACAAAACTATGGGCTAGGCTTGTAAATGCCCTCAGGCAGATAGCCTAGTATGAACCTATGAACCTATGAACCTATACGTTCCATGGCCTTACAGACTAGGCTCTTCAGGCTAACAGGGCGTTAGTTCCCAGGATCAGTGGTGGCTCCATCTTGTGGAGTGAGATAACTGTTGGTGTGCACCATTCAGTGGGCACAAAGCCTCATGTGAGGCTATGATTAAACATGGTGCTTAGGTGGGGAGCCAGTTCGTTCTGAAGTTCATGTAAAACACAACCTGGGATGTTGTCCAGTCCCATGGATGCTGTGTTTTTGGCTTTAGAGAGTGTAGCTTTTACCTGCGTAGTTGTGATTACAGGGACTCTGCATTCTTCCTGTATAGATATGGGCCCTTTAGGGGGTAAGAGGGGTGTAAAGTTAGCACTGAACTTATCTGCTGGAATGTTGGCAATATCAGTTGGTTACGTACTTTTTGTGCCATTGTGCTGTAACGCAGAGCAAATCTGGGTGTTGCCACTGAGATTCTTGACATAGCTATAGAATACTTTGTGGTTGTCCCTAGAATCAGTGTTGATTTTGTTTTCATAGCTAGCTTTGGAGTATATCATAAGGGATCTCAGCTTCTTACTGAGGCTGACCACGGAGCTCCTCCACTCATGGGATTTTACTCTCTTTTGCAACAGTTTCTTCCTTCTGTTGTAGAGTTTGTTTATGGCAGGGGACCACCATATTGGCTTCCTTTTTTTGGAGGATAGCATCTTGGATCTGTTTGGGATAGCACGGGCCATGCACTCTTGTAAGTGCTTGTAGAGTGCATTTGTGTAGGATTCAGCAGTCATAACTGTATTGTCCATCTGCATGGGTGTCACAAAGTTCGCTACGTCTGCCTTAAGAAGCATGAAGTTGGCTTTGGAGAATTTTTTTACTGTGGTTTCCTTAAAGGGGGGTGGGGGCAGGATGTGGATATCTAGGGTGATTAGCTTATGATCGGGTCTGACCAACGAGGAGTTAATTTCAGGTGTGGAACACCGGTCATTCATGTTGGTAATGACTAGTCTAGGATATTGTTGCCCCTGGTTGGGGTGTGGATAAGTTGATCCAGGGCATTGGAATTTATGAATTCCAGAAAGCGTTGAGCGAAGTAGTTGGTACATGAGTAGTTTTCCCGGTTAATGGTGGGGTAGTTGAAATCGCCTATTATTAGGGTGTTTGGTTGAACCCTAATATTTTCCAGTATATCAAGAAAAGAGGATTGGGAATCCTGGGGCATGGTGGGGGATCTGTAGCAAGCTACAATTTGGAATGAAGTTTTGCCCAGAGTTAGTTGCACTTGGATAACCTCAGATGCATTATGCTGAGCAACTAGCCTGGAGGTATGGATATCCTTAATGAATATGGGCAAACCTCCACCTTTGGTGTTCTGATCCAGGTTAGATGGCTGAAAATTGTGGTATGAGTTATAGCCTGGTAATGCAGGGGTGCTCTCTGGAGCCTTGAACTAGGTCTCAGTCACTGCACAGATTTCGATGTTCTCCATTTTAAGGAGTGCCTCGAGGGAGTGCATTTTGAGATTTAGACTTCAAGCATTGAGAAGCATTACCCTCAGTTTTTGCTTGCCTGTTCCTGTTACAGTGGTGAATTTGTCATTTGAACCTTGCCTAAAAAAGGCACTATAGGGGTGGCAAGAGCCTCAGCCAGTAGCCAGAATCCCAGGGGTGACTCTGGCAAACCATCGTGTTCTGTTGACCATGTCATCCCAGGCAGACAGATACTGGATCCCCTTAGAATAACACCAGAAGCTTAGCCAATTGTGAAGTCAATCATTTTGTCCTTGTACTGTGGTATCATTCTGGGCGATGGCAGGGTGCTACTCAGGGCTAGGGATATACCTGCCTGGGCTACAAGATCGGAGAGCTCTTCCATGTCTCTTTTCATGTAGTCCAGGGGAGTACATCTCACGTCATTCACACCAACATGGACAATGACAGAGTCATATTTGTACTTGTTGTGGAGTGACCTGAGTGTGTGGGTTATGTGGTGGATCCTGGCAGCTGACAGTAACCTTCTCCTTGTTTAGCCTGGTGAGTGGGACATCAGTGTGCCTGACTATAGAGTCACCTATGACTAATGTGTTGGGTACGTTGTTTTGCCTTATGGACTGTGGTTGAGTGGCACACTGAGTCTGTGGGCTATGTGTCATTTGGGGTGTGTTGGGGGGTGGAGGTTGCTTGCGTTTCTGCTTTGGAGGTCTCTTTTGCTTGAGAAGATTATTACTGAGTGCCTCTGCAAATGTTTTTGTGTTTCTATGTGTGAATTTTGGGGGTGTAGGTTTAGTGGGACTATGTGATGAGTGTGGTGTGGTGCAAGTGTTTACCATCTGCTCTTGATTGTCAAGTTCAGTCTTGGTTGGAGAGAGCTTTACCTCCAGTTTGGCTACATAAGTGCATCTCTCACAGGTTGTAGTGTTGGATGGTAGAAGGAGAGGGTTGTCTGTATACATGAAACAATTGCTACATTGCCCTAAGATGCCCAGATTAATCAGACAGGCATGAGAGAACACTGGAAGCTGACCCTTGGACATGCCTGAATAAAAGACTATTTTCCTCTAGACAAGTGAGGAGAGTGAGTACAAGAGCTGTTTTTCTCTAAGCAAGTGAGGAAAGTAAGTAAAAAAAACTGTTTTCTTCTAGGTAATGAGGAAGGTTGAGTGCTGTAGTAATTTGTAGCTTATTTAGTGCTTACAACAAGTTCTGAACAAGTGCTGAGCATGAATAAGCAAATTCAAGTGCTAAAACTAAGAATCTGTATCCCAACTAGACTAGTTACAGGAAAGAAACAAGTGCAAATGCAGGCTTTTAAATCAGAAAGTTGAGAGAGATGGAAAAATTGCCCAAACGGCCAATAAGTACAATTTCTGGGCCAGAACCACTCCTTATGTTGTAGATAGGTTACCTAGTGCTTATCTCTCTCACTGATAAGCTAGAAGGCTTCCCTCCAACACAGAAAGGCTTGGGGGGGAGGCTCAGAAGCTTACAAACGGTCCTGGATACAGCAAATCTGTATCTGGACTAGACTAGTTGCAGGAAGGGGGGGGGGGGGACAAGTGCCAATGCAGGCTTTTAAATCAGGAGGTTGAGAGAGACGGAAAAACTGCACAAACGGCCAATAACTACAATTTCTGGGCCAGAAACCACTCCTTATGTGGTAGATAGGTTACCTAGTGCTTACCACTCCCACTGATAAGCTAGCAGGCTTCCCTCTAACACAGACAGGCTTGAGGGGCTCAGAAGCTTATAAACAGTCCTGGATATAGCAAATCTGTATCTGGACTAGACTAGTTACAGGAAAGGCAGGAAACAAGCATCATTGTTTTTTGTTACAGTTAAGCAGAACACAGGGAGATTCTTCCTCTTTACTTATTAAATGACAGCATACCTCCCAACCGTACCGAATTACTTGGATTTTACTGAGTTTTGGGGTCCAAATGAAGGGGTGCCACGATTCTCGAGTGGCACCCCTTCATTTCCGATTTTTTTCTGTTGTTTTTAAATTTTTTTTAATTTTTGCGCTGTTTGAGCTGACGTCATCATGTGCGCAATGACGTCAGCTCAATCAGGCCTACCAGCCAGTTGGAATTGAGCTCAAGGAGCTCACATCGTGCACATTTCTGGCTGGTCAAATGTGAGCGGGAAGCCGGGAACGGACAGCAGTTTTCTAATGGGGATTATTGGCGGGCCAGAGGCAGCAAGCAATCAGTCTGGGCAGCATTCTTGGATTATTTTATTTATGTTCAGAAGTTGGAACGGCAGCGTGAACAAGTAAGGAACTGTGTGTGTGTGTGTGTATGTATGTATGTATGTATGTATGCTTGTGTGTGTATATGTATGTATGCTTGTGTGTGATGTGTGTCTGTGTAATAGAAATGTAGTGAATGTGGCTTAAATGGTGATGATGCAACTCTGGGTATAGAGTAAAAATTACCTCTTGCATTGCATACTGTTCTGAATCTGCAAGAAAATGCTTTCAAGTTTGAGACACTTTAGTGATCAACTCTGAGCCTTGACTCATGGGTAGTAGTAGGTAATGGATTTTTTTTAATCAATGACTTCCTGACTGACTGCTAGTGACTGACTTAGATTTATATGATCTTTTAGTGTTTTAGTAATGGACAGGTACATTTAGAAAAGGGTTTGTCTGTACAGAGAACTCGTATCTCATTTACGAGTGAAGCTGAAAGACCCTAACCTGACTGATTTGGTGTTACCATGGAGACTGTAGAGTGTTAAACTAGCCTCTCAGGGTAAGCTGGTTTGATTTTCCTATGAACTCACATTCATGTTTTAAAAAAATATCAGATGGGAGGGCGGAGGTTTCACTTTTGCTGTGCGTTGTCTCTTATCTCTTAATTCATCGTGACTTCAGTGAGCCTGCAGGTGGTATCTGTTACAGCTTTGTTATGGCTTTGTCACCAACCATGTTACTGAAACACTCCTTTAAAGAAGTGGAGGTGTTCCTTTCCTCACTGCCAGGGCCGGTATGACTGCATTGGGATGGCCCTGCTTGTTCATGTCCTGCTGTTTTCGGCCATATTCCTACTTGGGACAGGTATTTCATTCTATTCCACTTGTAATATTCTGTTGCTGAGCATTCACAAGTATCATCATTATCTCAGTGCCTATTAGCTAAAGTTTTGAGATCATTGCTTTCACTGAAAAGGTGCAAGTCTAAAAGTTAAGACCCTTTCTAAAATAAAAGTAGCCCTAATTATTCTGGCAGAAAATATTTTAAAAAGATAACATGCAGGTGTTTTACAAAAAGATCTTTGGAACAGTGAGGAATAGCATCTAAACAATTTGTTTTTCATGTATGTTTCCAGTAGAGTGTATGTTTTTGTACTATATTCTCTAAGAGGCTTTTTATGGGTATGCAGATTAACAGTACCTACACAAAGACTATTTTTATGATTCTGCAACCCAAATGGCACATACATTGCATGCTTTTTTAAGAGTTAAAATCATTCCATTTTTTTTCCTGAAAAGTCTGGCAGTTAAGGATGAAGACCCTGAACTGTTAATGAGCTGCTTCCTGTTGAGTGTACAGGTTTACAGGTTTGATTCCCTTCATCTCCATTTGCCTACTGTGCAGCTCTGAGAAAATCACTTAACCAGACTGTTCCCAGGTCGTCCCCTTGTTTACCTGGTTAACATATAGAGTCCAAGGTTACAGGAAGAGTATGTTATTTTTGTCAGGCAAAGTACATGAATTTGACGGGTGAGAATTATTACTCTTCATTTACCATTATGCTTCTTTGTGACTGGTATCTATTTCTAGCTGCTAAGGTGTTTTGTGTGTGTATGTGTAAATGCCCCCATTTAATACACCTGGTGGCTAGAAGTATTCAGGCTCAAGCCCTGTACCTTCAGTACAGGGTAAAAATAGCCTAAAGTCCATAGCCACCACCACTTGTGAGCTTTGTCTAGATTTTTGTGCTAAGAGGTTGAGAGTTATGGTGACTGAGAAGTGAGAACTGAATTTGTATTACCCCATTACTGGCTTTGTCCAGGTTTTTTGTGCTAAGAGGTTGAGAGCTATGGTGAGAAGTGAGAGCTGAATTCCCTTAATGATAGCCATTAAATTTCATTTCCTATTTTTCAGGAAACTGCTGATTTGGCATACTGGTATGTTGCTCTGACTGTAGTGCATTGGGTCCTGGCTTCAAGACTTGCCAGTGAAATGTATGGTGGTAACACATTTTATTCTAGCAACTTTTCAAAATTATACAAGCAATGCTTAAAATATGTCCTTGATTTTTGACCTTTTGCCCCCCCCCAAAAAAACCTGAAATTGAAAATAAGAGCGAGAAGATGTAAAAGATGCATGTGGCTTTACACTACTGTCATTCTGTTTATAGTGTGGGTGTGGAAGTAGACCTTTATGATGGAAATGTTCTGAATTGGGCAGTTTGGTCATTATTGGTTCATGCATTTTGTTTCATTGCCTACAGTACAGCATACTGGAAAAATGTTCAAACAATAAATTTAAAATGTGCTCTGTCTAACAAGTGTGCTTTATTATACAAGGAATATAACTTAATAAAGTCAGGAAGGTGTATCAAATAAAAGAGCACATGTATGTTTCTTGTTTTGTGTGCAATGGGCCAATGATTTGAAAACAGCCCAAAGGTAATCTTTATCCACCACTGACCAGATGCATTTTCTTTGGATGTGGTGTCTGTTTCAATGCTGTTTCAATGAATGTGAGTTTCAAGGGCAGAGAAGTTTTAATGCCAAGTCTGTTTTCATTGTGAAACAGTATTGCTTTGTTTAGCAGATGTCTGTTAGTGTTTATGTATTATTGTGCTGCAAGATGTAAAAATAAAATCCAAATAATCATTGTAGAAGTAAAACAGTATGCACACATTAGTGTTTATGGCAAATGGGGCAAAATAGCCAGGTAATGGGACATTGGAATGGCTGCAGGGGGACTCTGGTGCCATATTTTGGTTGTCTGTTCTTCAGTTTGCGTGTGAAAGTTGGTAACCCACAATTCCATTGGAGTGGGTGGGGTTACACAATTATGTATGCAAATTAGATGTTAATCAGCATACAGATGTGTACCTATTTTTTATGGGTCTTGTCCAGATTTTTGATGTTTCCAGGTTGAGAGGTATGAATGACAGCTTGAGTGAATGTGCCTAAACTGTAGTAAAAATCACCATAAGGACTGTACTGCTTTTATGAATAATCAATCAAAATGCATATTTTGAAAAGAAAATCCCAAAGCAGACCCCTGACTAGACACAAAGACAGAAAAAGAAGTGAATGACCAATTACCTTTTTTACAAAACTATGCACCTGCAGTATGCAAAACAAAATTCAAGTATTGCACTTATAAATCTATTTTTTAAAAGAGTGTTTGCAGTTGTCATATAAAGATTACAAGTGCCATCATAAAAATGCCAGTATCTTTCAGTGTCACATCTAAAAAAAGTCTATGGTCTTAAAATTGTATGTTCCTCCTACAAGATTCTGCACTACCAAGCAATACCTGCTCATTTCTCTAGTCAGATAATTAGTTGCATTAGTATCCAAACTTTCAAATGATCTCCCTTCAGAATATTTTTTCACAGCTGCTTTATTCTCCCTATAGAAATCTGACAAATTTTATGACCACGGACTTTTAAAGGTGTGCTTTGTTGGGTTCTGCTATGAATCACTGACTTCCTGAATGTTGATGCTTCAAAAAAATGAGAAAAATGCCCAAAAGCCAAGATGGTTGAAAACTTCTATTTTCTTCTTTGGGGAATCCCCAGCACACCCATAACTCATATATACACACACACACACACACACACACACACACACACATATATATATATATATATATATATATATATATATATATATATATATATATATACACACACACCAACTCCATGGTCACACCTCTTTTTTTTTTGCAAACTACTGACACTTGGAGAATTTGTCCTCAAGACTGTGTAGAGAGCTGCTTTGTTGTGAGGTCATAGAAGTCAGACATGAGGGAAAAGGTTAATTTCAAATTTTTATATATTTGCTCTTGGCTATGGGTTTATGTTGCTTTGTAGGTGTTATACACAGAGATCAGGGATGTGGGGACAGATTCCCTGCTTTGGGAATGTAAGGGGTGAAGATCTACTGCATGAAATGTTTTTATTGTTTTGCATTGGTACTGAATGAAACAAAATGTTGAAGCAAACTCATGACATATGCAGACAACAAAACACTGCTGACAGTCCCAAAGTAAACCTTGAACACTACTTTTAAACTGTAGGTTTTTGCTAAAGTAAGTGTTGCCTAGTGCTGTTTACACACAATATATTCCTGTATTATTCTAAGGTGCTCTGATCTGGGAAACAATTTGTCCAATTTATTGTCACATTAACTTAGAAAACTACCTAGAATTTACTGACAATAATTTTCACCAGTGCATACTCTGTATTGCATTGCAGCACCTACAGTTTTGTCATCTGAATGCATTTGAGAAAGCTAATGTCTTTTCTGAGGATACAGCCTGTGCACCTGCAGTATGCGGTTCCAACAAAGCCTGCCAGTTTAACAGGTTAGAATTATGGTCGCTACTTGTGTGCAGTGCAGTTGTCTTAGTGACAGGTAGATTTGTATACACAAGATTGGAAATTACTATCAGACATGTGTAACATGAATGCAGTCCTTCGTTAACCAAAACGTTTGTTGTAGTAAAAGAAAATCAATCAGTAACTTCTTGATGGATAGTCATATCTCTGGAAAATAAACTCTTGGGTGAAGGTTTAGTGAGCAGAGATTAATATATGTATATATTTTTTTTTGGAGGAGGCTCAATCTGATGAAATATAGGGGAGCTGTATAAAGCAATTATGCATGTTGTTGTTAATAATGTAACAAACTAGGGTAGGAGTACTAAAGGTTAAACAAGATGATTCTTGTAAAAATTATCACCAAATAAAAGGGCTGAATACACAGCTGGGTAAATCCAGCAGACAGATGTAGAATTAGGAAAAGAACAGATCACAGAGTTGTTACTCGTCAGAGTAGCTTTGTGGTGACCCGGTAGATGGTACATTAACTGATCTGAGTTCTAGAACGTAACTTTGAGGGACAACTCAGTTCTAGTCTTTAATCCACTGATGCTATGTTATCCTTATCTTACTTCGTTCTTGCTATTTGGGATCGGCTCCGACTCAGCCGTATACTATAGCTCGAGAGCTTTTACTGTCTTGAGGCTAGCCCCTATCCCAACATGCCTAGCGGTAGTTACCCATATCTCATTTGCCACTTGTAGTGTTGAGATTTCTCATACTGGCTCAGGCTAAGTGTTTTTCTTCTTTTTTACTAATTTCTAACTTTAGACAACATAGTGTTATTTTTCTAAAATTTGTAGTGTTAGAGTGTTTTCTCCTTTTTATACCGTTCTGCTGCTGTTTTTGTGATTATTGTGGCTGTCGTTTTTCTTTAGGACTTCCTTGTCCTTGTGAACCCTTTTTTATAGTAGAGGGTTCTTGTCCTTTCAGCCCCATGCTTTAGTTAAAGGATTCCTTTTTTCCCTTCTCTCTCTCCTTTACTTTTACAGAAGCAGCCATTTAAGTTAGAGGCTCTCCTTGGTTTTTAGTTTAGGCTCTTCTCCGTCCATCCTTCCTCTTCTTTAAAAAGAAGTTAAAGTTGTAGTTATAGTTTATAGTGATAGCAGTTTTACTGTTACTGTCTTTTTTCTTGGTATACTTAGTTGACAGCATATCTAAGGATTCCACCAAAGAGACAAAACCTTTGGGTTTTAAAAAGTGTGACTCGTGTTGCCAAAAGATGTCCTTTACAGACTGGCATACGAGTTGTGTTTATTGCTTAGGGGATGTCCACCTGCAGGACTCGTGCTCTATATGTCATGCTTTTAGTTCTCGGGTCCTGCAGAAGAGAAAAATTAAGTTGATTCTGTGAGGCTTATTGAAGAGCCCCTTTGATGCTTCATCTGGGGGTACTCAGCCAGTCAAAAAACAGGACAAGTCCCTTATGCCATCGTCCTTGTCAGCCCTGATTTCGGAGCCATCCAAAGCAAAAGACAATACTTCGAGTTTGTCAGATCCGAGTGTTGGTTCCGACAAAGCATTTTCTCTGGCGGCTCCATCAGTAGTCTCGGAGCCAGTCAGGACTCACAAGAGAACCAGGTCTCCCTCTCTGGAACCGGTGTGGTCTGTTCCACAGTCTCCGCTTCTACAATTTGTGGCAGGCAGTCATCTGTCTTCCACCCATTCCTCTTGGTCATCCAAGAGTCTTTCGGATGATGATATGTAGAGGGTGGTGGAGAAGCTTCTCAAGACACCGGCATTAGCTAAATTGTTATCGAGCCCAGCCCAGAAGGAAGTGGTGCTGACAGTCCAACCCACAGCATTATCAATTCCTCCTCCGACTCCCTTGAGTTCAGAGCTGGAGTGCATGGAAGTTATTGTGGTGGAACCGTCAGTTCCGACTACTACTGGTCTCTTGGTCCCGACTACCGCTCAGATCTCCTCATTATCTCAGTCTATCGAGGGAACTGGGGGCAGATGCTCTCTCGTTGGCTCTGAGGGGGAAGTGGCATTAGACCCTTGTTCGACCCCACTCTCCCCCTTGGAGCTTTGGCATAGGTGAGCATGGCTCCTACATCAGTCTTGGAGCCATCGCCCTCAGTTTGGAGAAGATCGCTTTGGAGCCAGAGACTCTTTTGGACTGGGAATGCGGTGCCTTTGAGGTGATGAGGAGTATGCTGTCCTCTGAGACCGCTCAACCCTTAGGCTCCATTGGCTCCTGCTCCTTCGGTGTCAATGTCTACCTCAGAATCTCCCCTGCTCCCCAAGCGTAGGGAACCCATGCTCCAGGATGCCCCATTGGGTGACCCCACTTCTTCCAAAACCTCCCCAGAGCAGACCTCAGAGGATGTTCCTCAGAAAAAAATATGCAAGAGGAAGCATTTGGACCCCCCTGAAACCCTCACTTCAGACACGGACTTGGAGGACTCAGAAGGGTCCCCATGGTCCCCCTCTGAGGATGTCTCTTTTTCAGACATCCTGGAAATCCTTAGACAGAGGGGTGGCTGGAAATCCCTTGCCCCTTCTGAGGATGAGTCTGTGTACCTGGATGCATTTGGTTCCCGACCTTCCACCTCTTGGGTGTCTCCACCTTTTGACCCACTCCTGGCCCTAGTGAGTCAGAAGGTGTGGAGCTCTCCAGAGACTATGGAACCATTTCCGAGGAGGCCCAATAAATTCATAACTGCTCCAGATGATAAGCTTTTTCTATCAAAGGGTGTGCCTATTGATACTATGGTGGTATCAGCAGCCATCAAGAAAGAACTAGCAGAAACTTCTTCTTCTGTCCATCTGCCAAACAAAGAGTCCCACATGATGGACAGGTATGGGAAGCATATGTTTTCTACAGTGGCCTTTACCCTTAGGTCTCTGAATTATTTGTCCCACTTTACATGCCTTCAGAAGGATCTACTAAAGGAGTTGGGAGATACCCTACAGGATCCTATAGCTGAAGGAGCTACAGGCAAGGTAGCTTCACAGCTTGTGACCTTGACTTCTGTAGTTAACTCCTCCATGCGGCTGATCTCTTGCACAGCAGATGGAGTGAGTAGGGCAGCAGGTACAGTATTTGCCTTGTGTAGACACTCCTAGATGTGCCTTTGTCAATTTGTGGAGCCCTTCAAGTCCTCCTTTACCAACACCCCCTTTGATGGGTCATCACTGTTCGGGCCTCAGGTAAAAGAGACTCTTACCAGGTGTGAACAGGATGGAAAAACTCTCTCTGCCACGGGAGTATGTTTTTCTGCTCCCTCTAGACCTTACCCCAAAGGTCAGAAGAATGGGAAGATGTGGTTCTGGAAATCTCAGGGAGTTTCACCTGACACACATGGAAATAGTTCCCCCAGGGACAGAGGGGGAAATAATAATGGGAGACACTGATCTTGTGGCAGGGGGGTCCACGGAATAATGCCGACAGAGACACTTTCTCTGGCAGGCCCTTCCAGCGCTCCTGAAAGGAGGACCAACTGTCTGTCTCTGGAGGCAGTCGGGGCAGATTATCCTTGTACCCAAAAGCCTGGCAAACAAGCATGGAAGATACATGGGTACTATCGATAATATCCACGGGTTACAAAATTCCCTTCTCCCAACCACCCCTTACAAGAAAACAGTCAATCCCAGATGTTCCACCCAGTCTTTGGGATCAAGCAAACCTAGAAGTTCAAAGGTTGCTAGAAAAAAGATCCATCCAAAAAGTCTGAGCACACCAAAACGAATACAACACTTACTCAAGGTTCTTTTTAATTCCAAAAAAGACAGGGGACTGGAGGCCCATTTTGGATCTCAGCAAACTGAACAAATCAGTCAAGAAAACAAGGTTCTGGATGGTAACACTGCAGTCCATTCTTCCCTTTTTGAGTCAGGACAATTGGATGTTCTCTATCAATCTCCAGATGTGTACTACCACATAAAAATGGACAGGCGATCAGGAGGTATCTACACTTCCAGCTGGGAGACAGTCATTACCAGTTTGGAGCTCTGCCCTTTGGTCTCACCACAGCCCCCAGGGTGTTCATCAAATGCATGGCAGTAGTCACGGCTCACCTGAGGCATCTAGGATTCTGAGTGTTTCCATATCTAGACGACTGGCTCCTCACTGCCACCAACAAGCATCAACTGATCAAGGCATGGGACTCCACTATTCACACTTGTACACAACTAGGCATCACCATAAACTATGAAAAGCCTGCCTTGTTGCCTTGTCCGTATATTACATTTATAGCGGTTGTTTTAGACACAAGGGCCATGATAGCAATACTGCCTCAAGAAAGGGTGTTAACCATTTGTTGTCAAGTTTCAGTCCTCATGGCAAACAAGAGAGTCCAGGTAAGGTTTGTCCTCAAGGTCTTGGGTTCGATGGCTGCAGCAATTACTCTGGTTCCTATGGCGCACTTCCACATGAGAATTCTGCAGTGGCTCCTTTTTGCTCCAGTGGTCTTTCCAGGATTTTACCAGTGTCACATCAGATTTGGATGACGGAGTCTTGCAAGAAGGACTTAGCATGGTGGCTTCACACCCCTCTGGTGTCAATGGGCAGACCGTTTCTAAACCCCCAACCCTTAGCCACAGTGACCACGGATGCTTCCCAGATAGGGTGGGGGAGCATTATCTGGGACAGACTGTTCAAGGGACTTGGCAGGAACATGAGTACCACTTACACATCAATGTCCTAGAGATGAGAGCTGTGCTTCTGGCAGTGCAAGCACTTCAAAACTCTCTACCTGCAGGGACTATAGCAATTCAGACAGACAATACGTCAGTGGTATGGTACATCAACAGACAGGGTGGAACCAGGTCTTATGCCTTGTGTCAAGAGGCTCTACGAGTATGGGAATGGGCGATGTCTTCCCACTGCTTTCTGGTTGCAATGCACATCCTGGGGAAAACCAGTGTGATAGCAGACAAGCTCAGCAGGGCTATTCTGATGCCTCATAAGTGGTCCCTGAAACAGGAGGTTGCGGACTTTATTTTTTGCAAATGGGGACAACCATGCTGCGATCTGTTTGCCATCCCCCTCAACAACAAATGCAGCAGTTACTTTACACTAGTCCCACAACTGGGACAGTCACCCAGGGATGCACTTGTTCACAATTGGCCCCTGGGACTGCTTTATGCCTTTCCACCACTTCCCCTGATCCCCAAGGTTCTTTAGAAAGCACAGTCATTGGGTTGCCAGTTAATCCTCATTGCCCCTTACTAGCCTTGTCAGATATGGTCCCCATTCCTTTGGCCTCATCTGCAGGGGGAGCCTTGGATCCTGGACCCAGTTCCAGATCTCCTGATGCATCAGTCAGGTGCTCTCCATTCTTCCATTCAAACTCTCAAGCTGACAGCTTGGTTTCACCAGTTCCGGTCTTAGCCGGCCTTCGCGATGTTTTTCCAGCAGTTCAACATATTTTGATTTCCTCCCATAAGCCCACTACAAGGAAACTTTATGCTAGTAAATGGAAGAGGTTCTCTTGCTGGGCAAACAAAAACAAGATTGATCCCTTTACTGCACCCATCTCAAAGATTCTCGAATTTCTTACTGAAACCTTTGAGCAAGGAGGAGCGGCAGCTACTATCCAGGTTCAGTTGGCTGCCATTTCTAATTTCCATGTGGGAGATATGGGCTCCAACATTATGCCCCATAGGCTATGTAAAGCATTCCTAAGAGGTACTACTCTTTTAAGACCTCCAATAATAGAACCTCTCTCCCCGGGATCTAAATTTAGTGTTAGAGGCTCTGATTCTTCCTCCCTTTGAGCCATCTGCTTCTTGTCCGCTGAAATTTCTGTCATGAAAGACCCTTTTCTTAACCACCATTACCTCAGCTAGGAGGGTTTCAGAATTACAGGCCTTATCTGTTTGTCCCCTGTCCTTGATTTTCCACAAAGATAGAGTTTCTCTTAGAACCAACCCCTCTTTCTTACACAAGGTGTGCTCAGAGTACAATTTGAATCAATCCATAAAGCTTCCTGCATTATTCCCCAATCATGACAACAAAGCAGAGTATAAGCTCCATCAATTGTATGTTCATAGACAGTTACATTTTTATTTACACAGGACCAAGGGATTCAGAAAATCCAACCAATTGTTCATATCATTTGCAGAGAACAAGAAAGGTTGCTCAGTTTCAAAAGTGAATTTATCTAAGTGGC
>NC_056738.1:187541808-187566808 GCF_019279795.1 Protopterus annectens
TCTGTTGAGTGAAAGCTGGATGTAAAACCAATCAACCTGCCAAAAATGAACTAAGAGTTGCTACACTCAGGTTCACTGACAGGATTTAGCTTTGAAGTGGATGATATGATAGTAAGGAGGAGGCTGGACATCCTATGTATCCAGCAGACAAGATGGAAGGATGGTGCAGCAAAGCCACCTGGCTTAGGATCCAGAGACTACTATTCAGAAGGAGGATAGGCTAGAAATGGTGGGGGAAATGCGGTGAGGGAGAGGCTTCAGAAGACAGTGAGGGATATCATCAGCGTTAGTGCTAGATTCATGGCAGTCAGGCTACAGAATAATGACAGGGCAGACAGCAGGGCTGTGATAGTGAGGAAGAGTGCATTCAGACAGCAGCTGCAGGACGTACTAGATAAAGTAGGACAACATGAATTGGTGTTATAATGGGTGACCTGAATGCACATATCAGGCAGACAGAACAGGCTATGAGGACTGCCTGAGTCCACATGGGTGGAACAACAGAAATAAAGGAGAGGCCATTCTAGACTTTTGTCTGGGAAATGGCTTGACAGTGGCCAACACATGGCTCAGTAAGACATACAGTGACTAGATCACATACAAAAGTAGCCAACATGCAACTCGGGTAGACATTCTCCTAGTAAGGAAAGGGCAGTGGTATAGAATCAATTATTGCAAAGTCATCCCCAGCAAAACAGTCAGCCCACAGCATAAAACACTGGTGGCTGTAAGCAATGGTCATAGAAGGGTCTATGGGCAACAGAGACCAGTCTGAAGGCGTGGAAGTTGACTGAAGAGAAAGCCCAACAGTTCAAATAATTACTCAGGGCTCTAGCACCTCAAGAAGAAGAGGAACTAGGTAGAGTTGAAGAAGAATGGCAGCACCTCAGAACAGCATGTGTGAGGACTAGAGAACACATGTGCGGCTGAGCCAGGTATGGAAATAAGGTACATAACAAAAGCAGGTGATGGAATGCAGAATTCCAGAAGTAATCAAAAAAAGGAGTTCTGGAAAAAGTGGCAGACAAAAAAGACAGATCAAGCTAGGAAGGAATACAGGTTGACCATGAAAGAAAGAGGCTAAGACAGGAATTGCAATAGCAAAGAACAATGCACCAGAGGCACTCTACTAGCTTCTAGATCTAGAAAGTGACTCAGTAGATCACACAAAGAAACTATATCAGGTTGAAAGGCAAAGACAGAAAGATGAAGAAAATAGTTAGACACCTTCATAAGGAATGCAAGCAACAACCTATTCACCTGTCCACGACATCAAAAGCAGAAGGAAGAAGTAGTTCCAGCAGCTTCTGAATGAAGAAACCCCAGAGAAGCTGTACAGACACAGCCTATGATGAAAGAAGAGGAGGAGCCCAATATAAAAGAAGTAAATACAGCATTAAGGAAAATTAAGTCAGGGCAAGCAGCAAGTTCAGATGAGGTTACAGCAGATATGATAAAGATGTTGGATGAGATAGAAGAGAAATGGCTCCTGAGTATACTTATAGCAGTATGGAGAGAAAGGCATGTCCCAGACAAGTGGAGAATAAGCATACTAGTGCCAGTGTTCATGAACAAAGGGGCATTCACACCTGTGGGCAGTATAGAGGCATCATACTCCTGTCATGCTGCATGAAAGTTCTGGAGAAGATGATTGATAAATTAATATGCAGAGTAGTAGAAAGTAAGATGGGGATGAGCTGTTTGGATTCAGATCAGGATGTAGCACAACTGACCCAATGGGACATATAGTTGAGATGAGGGAAGAGTTCAGCTGGGCATTCCTAGAAGTGGAGAAAGTATATGACAAGAAAGCTGTTTTGGGCAGGTCTTCAGTGGTTCAAAGTGCCATAGACATTGGTAGAATTGTTGCAGGTTATGTACAAGGACCCATTGACTCTAGTATGAATAGTATTTGGTCTCACAGAGGGGTTCCCAGTGGGTGTGGGTGTACATCAGTGTTCAGCTCTGAGCCTGTTGCTGTTCATACTGGTGACGGACTACATTAACAAACAGGTCAAAGGGAACAGATCAACAAAGTTGCTGTATGCAGACGATGTGGCATTACAGGCAGATTATGAGCAAGAACTTCAGCAAAGGATAGGGAATGAATGAATGCAAAACTGAAGGCACATGGGATGAAATTTAGTACAGATAAGACTGTTGTAATGTCAGGAATGGGGGGCTTAGAAGTGAGATAGAAGGAAAACAGTGGAACATGTTAAAAGTTGGGTGGGGTGGTTGAGGAGAACATTATAGACTAGTGTTACCCGGCTAAGATTTAAGCCATGAAAGGATTATGCACCTCATTTATGGCATCAGATGACATGTATAAAACAGGAAAGACAGGTGAAAAAAGTGATTCTACCTTTAGACTGAAATGCTTCCCATTTCTAACTGATTTTTCACCCTATTCCTTTCAAAAAAGGAACTCCTTAGTTGTGTCTTTTTCTGTTGCATTACATGATGTGTGTTTCTGTCTGCTTCCTGCAGTTTGAGGTTGTAACATCTGCACAGGAAGCAGCTTTCCCAGGACTACTTTGTAATGGCACGGTTATAACTGTTAACCTCTGCATTACTTGCATTTTCCTTTGCTATAAAAAAAAGCCTTGGTTTCACTTTCATACAGAAAAAAATAGCATAAAACATTTGCAGATGTTTTGTGTTTTCTGTGGGTTGAAATAGTCAGAATGCATTCATAGGGATACAAAGAATGTGGTCATAGTTACTACCTAAGGACATAGCAGGATTTGCATTTAATCCCTTCAGTTATTAACACTCCTAGCTGTCAGATAATCATTCCTTTAATTTCCAGTTATACACAGATGCTTACACGAACACACACAACAGTTAAGTACACGATAGCTTAAACACAAGCAGTGACAGCCCTTTCATAACCACC
Source organism: Protopterus annectens (assembly GCF_019279795.1). NCBI lineage: Eukaryota > Metazoa > Chordata > Ceratodontiformes > Protopteridae > Protopterus > Protopterus annectens. Next base: position 187,544,708 of record NC_056738.1, read on the forward strand.
AACTTATTTACAGTTTTTGATTTGTCTCATGGCAGTGTGATATACAAAAGCATATGTCCGTGGAATTTCCAATATTGGTCTTAGCTGAGAGCAAGAGAAAACATGAATCTGATAAGATCAAGCAAGATATCTTGCAAAGTGTAGTCTGATGTAAACCATAATCCTTGGAAGTGTGAGGTGCATTGTAGCATGGCAACCTGCTGAACTTAGCATTTTATTTACTTATTTAACGTGTGTTAACTGGTTAAGTGGGTTGGTCTGGGGACCTTTTTCAGCCACAACACAGGCAAAGTAGGTAAATGCAAGGCGCAGACAAATACATAATGTATATCATATAATATAAATTCAAATGAGCAAGCAATAGATATATGAGAGAATTTAAAAGCAGTACAGTACACAACACGAGACTTCCTGAATTTGCTACGGTATATTCTAGATAAGAACACATAAAGGGATTCAGAATTTATAGAGTAAAATAAATCAGTAAAATGCTATATAGCAAATGGATCATTAGTAACTAAAAAGTAATAATGGTCAAAAGAGGTACAATACCATTTTACAGTCTTTCGGTAACTAGGCATGCCCAGCTGCCTGGTTACAGAGTAATGCCTGAGTACAGACTTTGCCAAGTGGCCTACTTCAGGAGTAATGCTGGAATACAGATTTCCTAGGTGTCCTGTTTTGGGAGTAATGATGGAATACAGATTTCCTCAGGTGGCCTGTTTCAGGAGTAATGACTGAATACAGATTTCTTCAGGTGGTCTGTTTCAGGAGTAATGATGGAATACAGATTTCCTCAGGTGGCCTGTTTCGGGATTAATGATTGAATGCAGATTTCCTCAGGTGGTCTGTTTCAGGAGTAATGATGGAATACAGATTTCCTCAGGTGGCCTGTTTCAGGAGTAATGATGGAATACAGATTTCCTCAGGTGGCCTGTTTCAGGACTAATGACTGAATACAGATTTCCTCAGGTGGCCTGTTTCAGGAGTAATGATGGAATACAGATTTCCTCAGGTGGCCTGTTTCAGGAGTAATGACTGAATACAGGTTTCCTCAGGTGGCCTGTTTCAGGAGTAATGATGGAATACAGATTTCCTCAGGTGGCCTGTTTCAGGAGTAATGATGGAATACAGATTTCCTCAGGTGGCCTGTTTCAGGAGTAATATCAGGCTACAGACTTCTATAGGTTCACTTAGTATGTGATTAGACAGAGTGGGTATCAACTTAAGTCTCACACTGTTAGGGCATCAGTCTCATTCTCAGTTTGTTATTCTAATATTTAGGTTGTATTATCATACAGCTACAGATATGACTAAGTGGTTTTCAGGAAGAAAATATATTATATGACTTCTGAATAACTGGTTTCTTTGATGATCATTTACCTACAAAACATGTGATAATTAATATATGACCTCTGAATAACTAGTGCTTGTGATGATGATTTACCTACAGAACATGTGATATTTTAATAAATATCAACTCTGACTGTGTTTATATAGCCTCACGACTTTATCCACTTGTTTTGAATTGTTTTCTGTTGTTAAGTCATGCACAAAGCCAAAGCTAAGAGTGCCTAGATTTTTGGAAGCTCATAAATACATTAATGCAATGTCTGGAGCAAACTGCTGTCCTTGTTAACGGATCAGTTCATCGACGGCATTTTCAGTACAATTACATTGAACATGCTGTTTGTCGAATTGTTCATACTAACATTGCGGTACAGTGAGAATTAGGAAATTTGCCCTTTCCCCAATGTAGTGTGATCTCGGACTTGGTATATATAATTAGTGGGTAGAGGGGAATTCAATGAACATGTTTGATAAAATGCCGTTCATTGAAGTGACAGTTTGATGAAGTGATATAAACCTGCTGTCCTTTTATAGTCTAAGTACAATAAGAAAAAACAGGAATGTGACCATGGTGGAGCAGTCTTCTAACATATGACATATCCATACCAGGTAACTTATAATCTGAAGGGAAAGCATAGCTGTACTGCAGAGTATCAGCTAGATAACTGGACAAACCCAATGCAGTTTTCAAAACAAATACACAACAAGACAAAGGATGAAAATTTAATTCTACAGAAAAAGTAATTAGTCAGCAAGTGACATTGCTTGTGAACAGAAAAAAGAAATGTTAAAAAATGACAGTGAATCACAATAAGGGAGAGTGAAATATATAATTATAAAAAGCATCTAACTTTCCAACAGTCGGTCTATCTTTCTGTTATTTTGTCTAATTAACAGTTTCTCTACTGTAAAGGTGACCAGATCCTTTTGGACCCTTGGGGGCCAAACACTCACAGTACTTATACTAACATAAAGTAAGTGGTACTTAAATGAATCATGCAGAGTTTAATATCATTGCAAAATAAACAAGCTACATATGAAGAGATTTACCGTATATAATGTATACAGAAAAAAGCAGACACATTTGATTTCTGTCAATCTGTCTGTCTCTCCACCTGTGTAAGCACATACCACTACATATTCTGGAATCCATCTTACAAATAGAGTCCCCCACACACACATACTGAGTGTTATTCGTGAACATTTGACATTTTCATACATCAGTCTAAACAGATGCACTTCACTGTATTATTTAACCACAGCAACTTATCGCTCAGCTGTTCTTTTCCTATCCTTCGAATGACTAAGAAATCATGAAATGGTGGGCTGCTTCTTCAGAGGCATGGCTACCCTTCAACAAAACTGCAGACAAGACAATTGTATCTGAGGAAGTATGAGAAAGGATGGTATATGACAATAATAAATTAATTTGTATGCAATAAGATAAATAACAAAGAGAAACTGTCATTGTTAGTTTTCGAATGCTGACATAACATTTTTCATAGATAATTATAATATATTACTAGACATTAAAATAATAAGTAAATTCTCTGTCATGGAGGTACAATATTTGAAATGCAAGATGCCACCTCTTTGTAGCATTTTTAGGTGGGCCCCCTCTATGAATGACCTCTGTTTGATAATGATATTCCTGCTACCAGCATATTATGTAATGAATACAGAGTGGCAATTTGTGTTTTATTGTCTCTTTAGAGATAGTCTGTCCATGTCCTCCCTAGGAACAGGCTATGCCTAATATGGGCAATCAAAAGTAATTAATTAACACATACACAAACACACACACATATAAATAAATATATATATATATATATATATATATATATATATATATATATATATATATATATATAATCTGGAATCAAGGTAATAGCCATCTAATTTAAACAAAAGACAAGTAGCATATTTACAGTACATACTAAGCAAACAACAATGCCATAATGTGCCCTACTCAGGGCTGTGGCATCAGGCCTTTACACCCCTAGAAGGGAATTATTTCCCCAATAACACATGCACACCCACTCTGGAGGGCATTACTGCATTTAGACAATGGATTATCTGTTAAATTGTTTGTATTTTTTATCACTATATATTTTTCTTATATTTTAATGTGAAATATTTCTTCTGCCTAATTTTTCAAACTTGCTGGAGCATATATAATTGTTGTTGGAGGAAGTATTTTACAAACAAACTATAAGTTATCTAAGTATTTAATGTACACACACACACACACACACACACACACACACACACACACACACACACACACACACACACACACACACGCATAGAAACACACATGCATACAGTGACAATATGAGTTACTGCCAGCTATGCCAGGAGAAGTAGGGCAGTGCATGAGTAACATATGCCAGCACAGCTAGCTGGAATTTTGTAAAGTATTATATGTCATTTGCATATCAAACTGATTTGCACAGATGCTTGTATTGAAAAATGTATTTGTAAAGTTGCTTGTGTTAAAAATGCACCAACAGAGTGCCCTGCTAGACAGGAAAAGCAATATACATATATTACTGTATGTAACTGTTGAAATGTATATATTGTAATAAAGGATACTGGAAGAGAAGGGATTGATCTCAGTTCAGCTAACTTTGAAAATAGTTTGAAATTAAGTTACCTGGCTTAGGCCATAAAGATTGTATCTTGCACTTCTAACTGGAGCTAGAGACAAAAAACACTAGACTAGGAAACTTTATGTATTGTATTTAGCAGTGAACTAATTGCTACTCTGGAAGTGTAGAAGTCTGAAATTGTTTTATGACTTCCTGAGGATGCAACAGATCTGAGCAAATCTCTGTGTGTATTACTGACACATATGTTCTAAATACTGGCAGTTTCTAGCAATGAGGTAGCATGGGAACCATAATCCAGATGACTGGATGTATGTGATGCCATTCTGTAATCTAGGACAAAAATGATGTTTAATACTAGATGAGACTGTAGTCTCATTACTTTCTGTTTTGGAACATGACATAGAAGGATCTCGCACCTACTTCATCTTGCCTTGTTCTAGTAAGTGAACCAGGGAGTAGTAATTCTTTAGATCAGTCAGGAAAATATAGTGGCATTAGTTAAGTACTGTTTTTTTGTATCTGTGTGAATCTAGTCATCTGTGTTATTTTAATATTTCCTGTGATTGAAACTCTGGTGTTTATTGTAAATAGCTATTCCATATTTTCATGTTCTTTTATTACTTATTATTAAATACACTTAAACTTTTCATTGTAGCTGGTCCTTTAGAGAACATTTTAACCTTTGATAGTACTTATATCTATTTGCTGACTCTGTGGCCACTCCTGAAAAGCTTTACAACAGTGGCCAAACAGTATCACTTGTATTAATATTAATTTCACTCAGTATAATTTGGTACCCTTGTAAGAGCCTTAGAGGAGCTAGCTTTGGAGTGTCTGATGGCAGTGTATCTACCTTATAGTCTGGGCAGAAGGAGGCATAACTAGTAAATCTGTGCCAGCCTTTCCCAGGTGTGTGTGTGTGTGTGTGTGTGTGTGTGTGTGTGTGTGTGTGTGTGTGTGTGTGTGTGTGTGTGTGTATGTGTGTATAAAGCAAATCTCAAAGAGTGTGCATGTGTCAGCTGTTGGCAGCAGGGACACGAAGCACTGGTTTCACAGAGAGGGAGCGGTGGTGGACTTGGCTCGGACACTCAGCTGAGGGCTCAACTCTACAGCTTTGCCAGAGGGAGTCTTATTGGGGATCTGGAGAGATAGAGATGGAAACTAGCCCATGGACTGAGTGTGTTCCCTGTGTGCTCTTAAGGGAAATTGTGCTTGATGCAGAGAGGTGCATCTGGAAATACTGGGTCTTTCCATTTTCTGTTCCAAGTGAACGTCCCTCTCCAGTGTCAGTGGTGAGGATTCAGGCTCCTTGATTAGTGGTCCAGAGATGGGACATCACATATACACATACACACACACAGGGGTCTCTATTACCTTATCGAAATATATTTCTATTGAATGCTTCTCCATCACCACCGAATCACCGAAATTCACTTCCGCAAACCATGGAAATTTTCCATGGTTCCAATAAGGTAATATAAACCCCACACCCAGCAGTTCCAGTCACTTTGTTGAATGAATACACCTCAGATGTCTCACTGCGAGCAAATGAATGAAAAAAATCACTGAATGCCAGATACTTCTATCCCCAATGAGCCTTTGTTGACACTGACTTTGCTGTATAGTGTTGCATTGTCCCTTAGAAAATGATTAATTTGCTAGTAAGTCACTGAGGAATGAAGTCAGACAATAATGACAGAGTTTCATCCTTCTTATTGTTTAAGGAGTGTGTGCTGTAGCCTGTCACAGTCCAAAGGCAGTAGGATGTGCTGTCGTTGTCTCTGTCTTCATCTATCTTTGTCTCTGTCTCAGTCTCTCACTTATACTGTTCTCTTATTCTCACATATGCATAGATGTACATACATTTGCACACACACACACACACACACACACACACACACACACACACACACACACACACACACACACACACACACACACACACACACACACACACTGTCATGATTTCTACTTGTTCTTTTAATTTCTTTATGTACTTTTTTTTAATTGTATGCTTTCTAAACAGCAAACTCATTTTGTTAACATTAACATAGCAATGAAAGCTGTTTGTTTTATCTTCTGTCTGAGCTTCAAGGCAGCTTAACATGCTGCTGTGAAATGACAGGCTTGTTTTTTTAGCAGGCATAATCTGTATATTAACCCCCTGCTGAAAAAGTTTCTTCTCCAGTCAAAGTGAAATTTGTATGTTGCACATTCCCTAACAGAGAATAGTAGCATGTTGTAACATATTGTGGAGGGTGCTTAAGTGATGACATGCTAATGAGAATTTAAATATACATATGAGAGAGATGTGTACAGTTACAGAAATGTTATAATAAATCTGAAATAGCAGTGAAATGAATTATGCAAAATATTAGTTAAGACTAGATAGTCATTTCATTTGATTGATTGATTGATTGATTGTTTTTTGTTTGTCTTTGCTAGCCCATTTAGAACACTAATCCCACTGGACCTTTTTGAGACTTGGCTTAGGAGTACAAACCCAAGAGGGAGGAAAGGACATGCATTCAAAATGTATGTAACAAAAATGAACAGGAATACATCTCAAAAGGCATGTATAATAACTTTATTTACTATGGCATTACAGAGAATTAAAATGTACAAAAAGATCTTACTGGACTATCTTCAGCATTAGCGTGGGAATGTAAACAAAGCACATAGAAGAGGGAAAGTAGAACAAGTTAAGCATTTCAAAAGAAGTGCCATTGAATGGAATAAATACAGCCTATGAAATATCAACTGAACAAGTAAATTGGTTCAATACCATTGCAAAAGGATAGCATTTCAAAATAAATTGCATAGAGTAATGCTACAAACCCCACAGAGTATAAAAAAGTAGTCAAACTTTGTGTTTATGCAACTTACTAATATACTTAGCAAACGCATTTATATAAGATGAACCCAGGGGAATTTGGGGAGGCTAATAGGGGTGTTTGTATCATTTTAGGGCTGGCGTAGGGGGTAAATACTTTGTATGTTTTCTTGTGTGAAGCGGTTGCATAGGGAATTGGTTGAAGAAAAGAAAACCTGTTCTTTAAAGTTTGTAGGGTTAACTGACAGTGCTTATTGCAAACAGTTTATTGATGCATTTTTGAACCAGACATTGTACAGATGTCATTATAACAATGTTCCCTTATTGTGTAACAGAGTAGGATGGGGCAATTTTAACAGTGAGCTGTTATTTGCAACTAAAGATACCAGTAGGGCAGCCAGATGCATTAGTTCATTTCACTTAAGCTTGTGCGTCAATAAACAGAAAGAAGGAGAGTGTATTAAGTTAGAGTGTAGATGACTTAAGACACGAGTGTAGTGTTACCACGACAAAGACAATTTAAAGGGCATGCTTCAGCAGTATGTTTGATACAGTATACCGAGTGTATGTACTAAGAAACAATAGACATTTATGAGCAAGAACAGTAAACATTTAAAAGTGGAGATAAAACCGAGACCAAAAAAATAAATAAAAGCATATTTAGGCTTGTTAAGGGGAAAGTTTGCCTTTTGAATCTTCTAGCATTCTTTGAAGAGGTAACAGCTCGTAGTCCATATTGACTTGCTATGTGTTTAAGACATGGATAACACAAAATTCACCTGACAGTACAGTGAAGCTTGAGAGGTGAATCTCTTGACATCCAAGTCAAAAGAAGATACCAAATAGTTATGATTGGAAACCTAATTATAATTATTTGTAATGCATGGATCTTCAGCTGCTCTGAAGTACTACCCCTTGCAGAGAGAAAAAAAAAAACAAGTGTAATGTTCTTGACCTTCCTTCTCCAAAATGTGGAACACTACCTGTCATGAATCTAAGACAGACCCTTTTACTGTGGAAATGTGAGAAACATAGACTTTTTAAGATTCAGAATGAGGAACATTCCTCATGCTGGTGTATACTTGAGAGGCACGAATGTCACATTTTCAGTTTTGAAATACTGCAGAAACATTGCCTAGAAGTTAAACATTTATCTCTCTCTTTCTTTTTTAATTTTTTTAAGCTCCAAGCCACTGTCTTTTTAATAGAGTAGTTCACTGCTTTCAAAGACACAAACTTCTTTGCTCTTCTCCATTTTTGAAACCTATTTAAAATCTAGCACAAGACTAGTGCTTAACAAAATTTTAAGTACTTTTTTGATGTCAGAAATGTGCTTAACAAGCCTGCCTTTTCCCTGATTTCAGAGTGTAATTGCATTTTACCATGCATTAAAAAGAATGAACTGACAAATTGAAAGTTTTAAATATCATTTTAAGCAGCTGGATGGGTAAAACATTGGTTACTCAAAATGACACAAAAAGTTAAAGTAGGGGGGTTACATGGGGCTTACTGGTAGTGTCTTACAGGGTTCTGAACAGGGGTCACTTCTACTTTGGACTACTCGTCTCAGGTATAAAAGCGAGTTATTGACTATGAATAAACAAATATGATGATGTTTGCAACCAGGAAAAAGAATTACTTTAGTAAAAGATGCCAAAGTTCTCCAAGATGGTCTACAGAAATATACATCTGAAGCAGTACCTGTCCTTTGACATCAGTAAGTGCAGCATTATCAAACTTAGTAAAAAAGAAGTTAAATTATGATTACAGAACAAACAGTCAAATCATAAAAAATTGCCATCACCATATTAAATGATCTAACTGTAAGTAAACCATGTGATAATGCAGCAAAGAAGCTGGGCAGAGTACTGGCATACACAGGAACAGGTATCACCAGTGTATATTCGGAAGTACTTATCTGTCCGTGTTCATGGACTGTGGTGTAGTATGGTGGCACAGTGACTAGCACTGTCACCTTACATTAAGAGCTTCTCCAGTTAATTTCTTTAATAGGGAGCCAATATGTCCTTGCTGTGTTTTCCTCACACATAACAAAGACATGCTGTAGGTGGATTGGTGACTTTAAATTATCCATAGGTGTGTGTGTGTGTGTGTGTGTGTGTGTGTGTGTGTGTGTGTGTGTGTGTGTGTGTGTGTGTGTGTGTGTGTGTGTGTGATGATTTTGTGATATGAAAGAAAGTCCTGACAAACTACTTCCATTCTTTACTTGTCTACTAATCTGTGTTGATGGCACTGGCATTGGATGGGAAGATGAATAGGAATGCCGCTTTTGGAGTAATGAGTACAGTTCTAGAAACGTCATTTTTGCCAGGGCTTACAGAAGACAGAGCAGTATAAAGGACAGCAGGAAAGGAATGCATATACTTCAACAGAAGCCATATTAAGAACATTTAATGTATTTTAATATACAACCTTAAAGCAAACATAAATGAATCTGCACATTCCATGTGGACAGAGAGATACATGGCAATAAGAGGACAGCACAATCTGAAGATTCAAGATCCCTCATGGGAGATATGAGAAACTGTTTTTTTAATCATTTTCTTACTGCTGTTGCCTACTAGCTATTACCTTTCCATGATACATTAGCCAATTCATTCTCTGTAGGCTAACAGCCAATTACAGAGACCATCATACAGGCAGCCATCAGAGTTTTTCCTGTTTAAGGCTATAATGCCACCCCTTGATGGTTAACATGGGTGGCCACATCACCATGAGGGCCTACCAGGCCCTCACCCTACATGTGAATGGCTCAACCCACATGCCAGTGAGACTACAATCACTATTGTGCTTGCCCTAGCCCACATAAATAATGATGACTGTTTTGCCTGTAGTCCAACACTTGCATGTAGCAAAACAGCCACTGGACAGCTGCTCCCTCCCCAGAGTAATCTGGGGCTTGCCAGTCCCTCCTCTCCTTATATACTCAACTCTTCCAGCACCTAAGCCTCTAATTAAACTCAGGGTGTTTTACACCTTTATGACACAAAGCTTCATTGAAAGTGTAGTTAAGAAATGGAATAACCCTTCCAGAAAAGGTGTTAGTATCAGAAAAGTGATGCAAGTCAACAGTGAATGGGACAGATGTGAAACAATTATTATGCTGATTACCAGATAAAAATAAACAAGTGGTTGGTTAAATACAATAACTTTTTGAAAAAAAGTTAGAGAGACAGACAAGATGGCCAGGTGTTCTTTTCCTTCAATCAAAATCTATGTTTCTATGACATATTTGAAAGTTTCAAGTATATCAGCCAGCTCTGTGGCATAGACAGATGGAGCCCTGACTTTGACCCAACTCTCCTGATATGAATTAGTGGCTCTGGTGTTGGGTGAGCCAGTAAGAGAGGAGTGGGAGATAGCATCTTTACTGGCTTGCCTTCTCGGGAGTGGTAGTGGTGTTTCTGTCTGTGATGCTTCGGTATATGACATGAGTGGGGCTAACTGATGTCATGTGTGGTAATACATGTGACTTCACTAGCTCTACCAAATTAGAGCATAACAAAATAATTCCGCTGGTATGCAGAACCAGCATATGTGACACTGCAAGCTGTTCTGCTCTGTTTTCCCTTCCCAGCTCGCCATTAGGACAGCCTTATCTTCGTCAGTTGGTACAGGAAGGCACTCAAGGTAAAATTCTACAGCCGGGCAGCTGAAAGTCAGCTGGGGGCTCACAAATACGAAAAACGTTATAAGCATGTCCTAGTTATGGGAAGCAGAAACTCTAAATGTAAAGAAGGAGCTTAGTCACCAATCTGCTGACTCACTCTTTTGAAACATGTGACTCTAAAACATTTCCTAATTTTTTCTCCAGATTAAGATACTACTTACAAAATGTGATACAAAATAGTCTGTACAGTACAAAAGCATGTGAATATCACATGAAAGTTATTTGGGGCACATACATATTAGGACTGGAAAGCTGGCATTAGACTTTTTTAAACTGTAAGTAAAAAGTACTTAGACCAGTGTGTCATTCTTCAAATACTGAAGTTTACACTACTCTTACTGCAGTTTTTAACAGTAACACCATGTGTGCATATATTACTCTGCTATGCAAAATGAACCTTTAGAGATAATTGATGTCTTTTCAAAAATGATATTTAATTTCATGGTCAGAAGTGCAGACTGATACAGTAACAGCAAATGTTGAACTTTTGGATGTCCCAAGGCATTTAATTTCATAACCAATTATCTATTTCAACTATTATGCTGGAAGAGATGGGGATTATATTACTGTTTGCCTTATTTGCTGACAGTCTCTGGTATTGAAAGACATAGTGCACTGAGATACACAAACATCACATGCACTGTGTCTGATATACCGCCTAGTAGGCAAACATCATGTGCACTGTGTGTGATATGCCACCTGTTGTTACTGTGATTTACAGACATTAATTACAGTTGTCCATGGGGGCACACAATTCACATCTTAGTTTCTTGAATTGCATACAGGAACACACATCGTCTGCTAGTAGAAGACCAAAGCTCTGAACAGTTAATGAGCTCCTTCATGTGCCTGGGGTATGGTGTTTGATTCCTTTGGTTTTCATTTGGCTGTCTATGACTCTGAGACAAAGTCACTTAATCAGACAGTATTCCCAGGTTACACTTGAAAAGGGACAGTTGTGTCCCCTGAGCGTATTCGGTTAACAAGAGAAACACAATGACAACCAACTTAGTAAGGTATACTGTACCTTACTATGCAGCTAGAAGTCGTTACTTAATTAAACTATACAATCCACAACAGAGATACCTTTCATTGTTATACTGCTCTCCGTGTCATGTCTAGGAGTGAGTCATAAAAAATAGTTTTACTCCTTAGTAAGGATGGTCCATCAGGTGTTACTACCACAACATGGCAATAAGTCTATCTGGTGCTGTGCAAGCTGTCATTGGTGTTAGCTCACCACCATAATTGTGGTGGGAAAGACAAGTTTATTTGTGGTAGCAGGTTTGTCTGCACCATAAGGAACCCAGTTTTGCCAGTAGGGGACTTCCTACCATAGCACATTGATGTTAGACTGTTTTTTTTTTTCGGCAGTGCTAATACGATGCTCAGCTCTGCATGCTCAGCAACATATTATCAGATAAATGGGATCACTGAACTGACAACTGCAGCACCATTAGATTGCAGATGCTGTCACTGAGGTTACTCCATCAGGTGCATCCTATACTGTGATGGTGCTGCAGTTGTGAATAACAAATATTCAGGGTGGGGAGTAGTTTGCATGTCAATCCATTCATCGAGTATGGCACCATTTATAACAGGTAAGACCATATACAAGATCTTTCCCTATGGTGTACAACTCTTTTGATACACAGCCTGATTTCACTGCACTTGATATTTATGCCCAACACACAGAAACAGGAACGTCTGTAGCAGCCTTAGACATCTTTTACAATACATTCTATGAATGTGTTTTATGCTTTGCACCTCTTTCAACTGCTGCACTTATCTGTAGAGAGAATATCTTTCAGTTAAGAAAGCAAAAGCAGTCATCCAAGCCAAAATTAAAAAAGAGATATGTAGTCTCACCTGTTACTTCCTATTATGTAGGAATCGCAGAAATTTCTGTTCAGGTCTTACTGGAGGCCTTATTAAAGTCAGAGCTAATAATGGGTACATAAATTATTATATCACTAAGCTAAGTTTTTTCAGAGAAGCAATACCTGGCAGTGATAGAAGTTATGGTAGTATTTACTTACAACTGATCAGGTCTGATCTTGCTGCCAAAACCCAAGGGTTCAAATGCTCAATCCAGGAGAGTCAATTAAAAGCCACCATGGCAGGTATTACCTCTAGGATACAGTTAAAATAGCACAGATGTCCTTTTTTTGTATACTTTATATCACTGCAGCTTGGCAGCCATCACACCTCCAACTATCAATCAGCAACCTGCCCCCTTTAAGATGAACATCTCTAAGGAATACACTCCTCTAGGCATCCATGGGTTTTCTTGATTAATGGTGTGAGTCCCTACCCTGGCAGTTGATGTATGAGTTTGCTTATATCAGGGCCTAATACACCTCCCCCATGGTATTGTGCATAATCCAGCAACTGGAAAGCTATTTCATATTGTAGCTTGGAAGAGTCAAGCACATGTCCTTGGTGCTATGCTAAACTCCACCTTCACCAAGGGGCTCTCATTGCAGCATTCCAAACTACCTCCTTACCCCAGGATGTTGAGCCACAGTTGGCCACTCACTGTCACTGTCTCTGGTAGATCTACTTCACATGACTGAAATTTCATTTGACCAAGACCATAATACCAAATTTTCAAAGTATTGAAAACTCATTTGACTGAATCTCATTATACTGAATTGTAAGCCATAGATGTGATGTGGGTTTCCCTTCTCCTGTGACTTTCTTGTGATAAAAAGAATTACTGTAACTTATAGCGCTGATTGTCAGAATATCGATAGTGATGTAGGAAGTAGTGTTGCAGTGTTTCTAAATGTGGGTATGTCTGTCTACATTTTTATGGGAAGTATCTCAAGTAATATGGCGGCTGTTTTATGCATTCCCAGCAGTAGTGGCAGCATGTAAACTACTGTAAGCTAAGTAAAAGGTATATGCCCTTTTCCCCACTGCGATCCTGGAATTAGTATACATAGTTGGGGGGGGGGCACAACCCAGCCACTGGGGATGCACAAGCCAGTGCATTTCTTTGTGCCGGTCCCAAGCCCGGATAAATGGGGAGGGTTGCGTCAGGAAGGTCATCCTGTGTAAAACTTCACCAAATAATTCATGTGGACACCAGTAAATATTTCCATACCAGATCGTTCGAGGCCCAGGTTAACAATGACCGCCACCAGTACTGTTAGCCAACAGGGTGCTGGAGGAAAAGAGGTGGAAGGCAAGGCTGAAGGCAGGAAGAGAGGAGAAAGGCTAGGACTGTGGTAGTGAGGGTCGGAACTTTGAATGTTGGCAGCATGACTGGTATAGGGAGAGAGCTAGCTGATATGATGGACAGAAGGAAGGTTGGGGTATTGTGTGTGCAAGAGACCAGGTGGCAGGGGAGTAAGGCTAGGTGTATCGGAGGTGGGTTCAAATTGTTTTATCATGATGTGGATGGGAGGAGAAATGGTGTAGGAGTTATCCTGAAGGAACAGTATGCTAAGAGTGTTTTGGAGGTGAAAAGAGTGTCAGATAGAGTGATGTTTATGAAGCTGAAAGTTGATGGTGTAATGATGAATGTTGTTAGTGCATATGCTCCACAAGTTGGGTGTGTGATGGATGAGAAAGAAAAATTTTGGACTGAGTTGGATGAAGTGGTGAAGACTGTACCCAAGGGTGAGAGAATAGTGATTGGAGCAGATTTCAATGGGCATGTTGGTGAAGGGAACAGAGGGGATGAGGAAGTGATGGGTAGATATGGTGTTAAACAAAGGAATGCAGAAGGTCAGATGATAGTGGATTTTGAGAAAAGGATGGACATGGCTGTGGTGAATACATATTTTAACAAGAGGGAGGAGCATAGGGTGACATACAAGAGTGGAGGAAGATGCACACAGGTGGATTATATATTATGTAGGAGGGCCAGTTTGAAGGAGATTGGAGACTGTAAAGTGGTGACTGGGAAAAGTGTAGTTAGGCAGCATAGGATGGTGGTTTGCAGGATGACGCTGGTGATCAAGAAGAGGAGGAGGAGTGTGAGGGCAGCACCAAGGATCAAATGGTGGAAATTGAAAAAAGGGTAATTGTGAGGTGGAGTTCAGGGATGAGTTAAGACAGGCACTGGGTGGCAGTGAAGAGTTACCAAATAGCTGGGTAACTACAGCAGAGCTAGTAAGGGAGACAGCTAGAAAGGTGCTTGGTATGACATCTGGACAGAGGAAGGACGACAAGGAGACATGGTGGAGGAATGAGGAAGTACAGGAGAGCATACAGAGAAAGAGGTTGGCAAATTAGAAGTGGGATTGTCAGAGAGATGAAGAATGTAGACAGAAGTATAAGGAGATGAGGTGCATGGCAAAGAGAGAGGTGGCGAAGGCTAAGGATAAGGCATATGAAGAGCTGAATGAAAGGTTGGACACTAGGGAGGGAGAAAGGACCTGTACCGATTGGCTAGACAGAGGGACCGAGCTAGAAAAGATGTGCAGCAGATAAACTGATAAAGGATAATGAGGGAAACATAGTCACAAGTGAGGAGAGTGTGTTGAGGAGATGGAAAGAGTACTTTGAGGGGTTGATGAATGAAGAGAATGAGAGGGAGAGAAGGTTGGATGATGTGGGGATAGTGAATCATGAAGTACAATGGATTAGCAAGGAGGAAGTAAGGACAGCTATGAGGAAGATGAAGAATGGAAAGGCTGTTGGTCCAGATGGCATACCTGTGGAAGCATGGAGGTGTTTAGGTGAAATGGCAGTGGAGTTTTTAACCGGATTTTTAATGAAATCTTGGAAAGTGAGAGGATGCCTGAGGAATGGAGAAAAAGTGTTTTGGTACTGATTTTTAAGAATAAGGGTGATGTGCACAGCTGTAGTAACTACAGAGGGATTAAATTGATCAGTCACAGCATGAAGTTATGGGAAAGAGTAGTGAAAGCTAGGTTACGAAGGGACGTGATGATTAGTGATCAGCAGTATGGTTTCATGCCAGGAAAGAGCACTACTGATGCGATGTTTGCTCTGACAGTGTTGATAGAGAAGTACAGAGAATGTCGGAAGGAGTTGCATTGTCTTTTTGTAGACTTAGAGAAAGCATATGACAGGGCGCCTAGAGAGGAGTTGTGGTATTGTATGAGGAAGTCGGGAGTGTCAGAGAAATATGTAAGAGTGGTACAGGATATGTACGAGGGGAGTGTGACAGCGGTGAGGTGTGCGGTGGGAGTGACAGATGCGTTTAAGGTGGAGGTGGGGTTACAGCAAGGATCAGCACTGAGCCCTTTCTTATTTGCAATGGTGATTGACAGGTTGACAGACGAGATCAGACAGGAGTCCCAGTGGACTATGATGTTTGCAGATGACATTGTGATCTGTAGTGAGAGTAGGGAACAGGTGGAAGGGACTCTGGAGAGATGGAGATATGCTCTAGAGAGAAGAGGAATGAAGGTCAGCAGGACTAAGACAGAATATATGTGTGTGAATGAGAGGGAGGATAGAGGAATTGTGAGGATGCAGGGAGTAGAGATGGCGAAGGTGGATGAGTTTAAATACTTGGGATCAATAGTTCAGAGTAACGGTGAGTGTGGAAGAGAGGTTAAGAAGAGAGTACAGGCAGGGTGGAGTGGGTGGAGAAGAGTGTCAGGAGTGATTTGCGACAGACGAGTACCAGTAAGAGTGAAAGGGAAGTTCTACAAGAGGGTAGTGAGACCAGCTATGTTATATAGGTTGGAGACAGTGGCATTGACAAAAAGGCAGGAGTTTGAGCTGGATGTGGCAGAGTTAAAAATGTTAAGATTTGCACTGGGTGTAACGAGGGTGGACAGGATTAGGAATAAGTATATTACAGGGTCAGCCCAGGATGGAAGGTTTGGAGACAAAGCCAG
Source organism: Protopterus annectens (assembly GCF_019279795.1). Taxonomy (NCBI): domain Eukaryota; kingdom Metazoa; phylum Chordata; order Ceratodontiformes; family Protopteridae; genus Protopterus; species Protopterus annectens. The sequence continues at coordinate 187,561,019 of NC_056738.1, forward strand.
AGAGGCAAGATTACGTTGGTTTGGACATGTGCTGAGGAGGGATGCTGAGTATATTGGGAAAAAGATGCTAAGGATGAAGCTACCAGGTAACAGGAAAAGAGGAAGGCCTAAGATAAGGTTTATGGATGTGGTGAGAGAGGACATGCAGGTGGTTGGTGTGACAGAGCAAGATGCAGGGGACAGGAAGAAATGGAAACAGATGATCCGATGTGGTGACCCCTAACGGGAGCAGCCGAAAGAAGATGATGAGTTGGGGGGGCACAGCCCCCACACTGGGAGTGGGGGGGCCCTAGCCTAGTTTGGTTTTATATTGTCCAGTTTCTGTTAAGAGGGAACGTAAGGAGTTTTTAAGTTCTGGAAAGAATTAACCATTGGTGTTGTAAGTGTGAATGTCTATGGTTTACAAGTTAGTATTTTGAAATTTAGCATCCTAAGGTTTCAGTATTATGAATTTCAGTCAAGTGAGTTTTTAGTATTTTGAAAATTAGGTATTTTGGTCTTGGTCAAATGAAAGTCAGTCAAATGAAATTTCAGTCATGTGAAGTAGACTCCTCCTGGTTGGCTCCTCCATTGCCCGAGCCACTAATGTAAAATACCACTGAGCACATGCATATATGTGCAGCCTAGTGAATGCACAACGGGAAAGCAAACAGTGTAAGCAAATGTTGGCCTGGCAGCTTAACAGTTAGCTGTTTTATTTATAAAAATCAATAAATAAATATATACATACATATATACATAAATGCATACATACATACACATATATATATATATATATATATATATATATATATATATATGTATATATATATATGTATATATACATACATATGTAGCATTGTCAGGAAGGATATTTCTGGCAGAGCACTTTTTTCATTGAAGTAAACTTTGAGTGTTGCTCCTAGTTCTGCTAGGATGAAGCCAATACCTGTTGGCATGTCTTGCTGTGTTGTACTCATTATTCCAGGTGAAGTTATAGAGATATAACATTACTGACAGTGCATTCATCAATACTTGTGAATAGCTGCTTTGCTGTGCTTATATCTCTATATTGTATGACAATATTGTTGCATTAAATTAAAAAGTGCATGTGCTTTTAGCCATCTCTGGATTTGGAGACTAGTACTTTGTTGCATAACGATCATATGTTGAAAGTTATGCACATGTTAGACTCATCCCACAGTTTGTGCTCTGAATGAACCAAGCAAAGATCAAAGTTATGCCCCTCGTAGCAAGTAGAAATACATACTGAAGTACCCAAAGATCTCAGATCCAAAGCTTAATGATAAGTTTTATTTCTTGCTCCAAAGTTGGCTGCTGTGAGGAAGGGATCTGCAAGATAAACTGGAGATTTCATTTTCATTTGGATGCAGACAGTACTGAGAGGCATACAGAAGAGAGCAACAAAACTTGTTACTGGTCTTCCATATAAAGAAAAAGGCACAGCGAGAGAGTTGCAGAAACATTTAAGTCCTTCATAATACAATTAAAATGAGTATGCTGAAGATGTAGGTTTTTCGTGGCAAGGGTGGTAATTAATTGAAACAGACTTTCTAAACAGGTGGAAGTATCAGAAACAGTGACACATTTCAAGGATGCACGAGGCAGATGTAAGCTAGCTCTACTTTGGGTAGGAGAATAAGGAAATAAGGTGATGGTATCTGCGGCTTATCAAGAAAGTAGCAAACTGGAGAGGCATGGTGACCAGATGGTTTCTTATCTGCACAAAATCTGTGTTTCAGTATTTCTATGAACCACACCTAATGCTATTTATCTTATTCAATTACTAGTCAAGTGAGTGGGCTGATTGTAACAGACTCATTTCATCTAATCCCTTACTTAAAGCAAAATAGAAAAATAATCGAAATTAATAAAGTGTTATAATTACTATGATAAAATATGGTAGAATAAATTACTTTGTAAGGAAAATAAAAGGTTGCTCTGGATTTGCAGAAAGGGCTATTGCAAAACATAAAGTAAATGTTATTCTTGCTCCATAGTTTGACTTTACAGCTGACATGAACCTGTCTACTTCCCAAAAGACAAAAAATATAAATATTCAAAAGAAGTTTTAGGGCAATACTACTTAATCCACGGTGGTGCAGCGGTAGCATTGTTGCCTCACAGCAAGAGGTTCTCCCATTCGATTCTCGGCTGGAGTGCAGGGAGTACCTTCTGTGTAGAGTCTGCAGGTTCTCCCCGCGGTTGGGTGGGCGTTCAAAAGACATTTGTAAATGGGCATGCCTTCGTTGAAGGTTGGGCATTGAGCTGGCACCTCGGCATTCGTCAAAATCTACTGCCAATCATTAGCGGACCAGAGTTCTGCTGTGGCGACCCCTAACTGGGAAAAGCTGAAAGAAAACAACAACTACTTAAGTGTCATTTCTTTGTGTTGATGTGCACTTCTTTATTGCAGTGTATAATTTCTTTATTCAAAAATCATGGAAGTAAAAGGTGAATTTATATCTACAAGAAAGCAAGAAATGATATTGAGGGAAATACTTTGTATATGCTACCCACATCATCATTATCATCATAAAATGGTTATAGAAGAGAGCCAAGGAGTTTTCACTAAGTGATTATTAAAATACGTAGACTTTTAGAAGGGAGCTGTTGACAGCTATCCTTATCTCAGGCTTTTAATGATATATAATATAGTAACGGCTTTAATAAAAACAGAGAGACAATTGGTTGTGACTGATACATAAAAATGTTTTATACTTTGTTGCAAATTATGTGCTTCATATTAAGATGTAACAGCATTATTGCAGACATATTAGTCAGTTCATTTGGTAGACCTAATACTTTAGTAAATTCTGTGATAAAGCATTAGCCATTTCATACTAGAATCCTAACAAGCTGTCAGATTAGCTGGTTTCTTCTAAATTAAAAAGGACAGTGGAGTTTATTTTGGATATTTACTTGTATAAGTTGCTCTGCTTGTTTATACTTTTTTTGCGAATTAGATAAGCATTATTGGAAGAATCTTTTAGATTTATGGGCAGTTTTAATTGTGATTCTTTAGTAGTCGCTTATTTGCATATGTATTTATAGTTTCTTCCTAAGTTTTAGATTGGTGAAATGATGAGGAAAAATACACTTATATGTCTTTGAACATGTTTGGGAATGTGACATATCAATGACACCTGCCACTGGGGTAAAGGATGGATGGCACCAATGACAATTGAATTCCATCACTGCCAACTAGTTGGGAAGAAAGATCCAAACTAGCACCTTAGGGAGGCCTCTCATGTCATGCCAGTGGTACCCAGCAGGTCAAAGTAAAAGAAAAAGAACACACAAGTCTGATTCAATAATCAAGTCAGAAAATGCAACTTAGCTCTAACAGCATCAAGAACATATGCACTGTTATGCTGGGTATGGGCTTCCAACCTTAATACACAGGCCACATACCGAGTTAGTTCTTTGACTTAACACCCCAGACACTTTTTCACCATTCTTTCTCTTTCTGTGAACTACCATGTCTTTCAGTGCACCACATCTTTCAGTGATAACTGCTTATCACACAAGTTTTTTCACACATACACACACACATGCATACAATTTCCAGGATAGACTGGTAGAATTATCCAATTACTCACAGCTTTCTTCCTGTTATGATAGTACTACCACCATTCTGAATATGATCAGGGATGACCACCTACTTGCTGCTCTTGACGTAACCAAATATAAAGTTATACACCCTAATATTTCACTGCCCAAGCAGTATAGCTAAATAGAAACAGGAGCCACATGTTGTTATCCCACAGTAGTAAATGATAACTTTACTTAAACAATAAAGCACACACTGCAGATACAGATTAATTGTATGGAGGAATGAAAGAATGCACACAGAAGATTAAAATAACATTCATATATAATGGGCAGAATATGTACTGAAAAAAATCCTCTATGGATATATAAATATCGTAGTTATCTCTTAATAAAGGATACTGAACCTAACTCCTCGAAGTTAGAAAAAAAAAATAATAAAAATTTGCAGGCAGACACAGATAGCACATACATGAATGTATCTCAAGCAGGCCAAGACAGACCAAAGACCAGTCTCAAATATTTATATATTACTGTTGAAAAAATCAGAGATTACATCATTCCTTTTCAAAATATATTATATCAGCTTTGTTTTATTTTAGTTGTTTGCTTTTCCACAATGAAAGTAATTGAATTAATTATTTCACTTTTAAGGGACAAGGGCTTAATTATATCAGTCCAGATACAATAGAAGGCGTTAGATGCATTACTTTACTGTCAGCGTTTTAATTTCTACTTTTTTCACATATCTTCTTTGACATGGACTGTAATTCCATTTTATGACTCTTGCTAGTGCAGGAGGTGTAAGAGGTTGCATTTTATGTTTCAAATACTAGATTCATACACATCCCTTCCTTTCATATCCTTTTAGATTTATGAGAGAAAAAGTCACGATGCTATACATTTTGAAGACCAAATGTGTTACTAGTAGGAAATATGAAATAAAAAGTGCCTAACATCTTTAAATCAGTTTTCCTTAACCTAGCACTCCCCTAGCACCACAAGGACAGAAACAGGTGTGTACTGACCAGCCTAGTGACCCAACATTTTAAGCAGTTTAAATCACATAGCGATAAAGAGTTAAAGTTTCCCACTCCATTTCATGTTTTAGCCTAACTTTACAGCAGATAAAGAGGAAACATTGTTTAAAAGAAAGATAATATTTTTGTATTAAAATATGATGCAGTGCAACCAAAAATAATTTAGTAATGAGCATATCTGGAAATGTCTTTTATAAAAATGATTCTTTATGACGATGGATGGCAAAAGGAAGATTTAAATTGGTTCTTGGCAAATTAATAAAGATGTAATGTATGTAAGAATTTTTGCACAATACTAAATTATTAATCGCTTAGAAGGCCATTTGCCAGTGGTACCATGATTTCTTCATTAAAGTACCAGAAATAAAATAACTATTTTTCTTCTTGTATGTTACAGTGAAAAATGAAACTGCTTTTTTTAAGCAGAAAAGTGATGGAAATATTTGAAAAGTATTCTATTTGTTTGTCAGTCTTTCTCTTGTGAATTTCCATGCTTTTCTTGGAGCCCAACAAGGTTCATGATATTTGAGAATTCCTTCACCTGTGATTCTATATGTTTCTTAATGTCAGAAGTCAAAATGATAGTGCAGTAGTTTTAAGTCTGTATTTTTCCACTCGTTCTTGTGAAGAGTGTTCACTTCTTCTGCCTTAGAGTTCAGAGCAATCTGATCTTTTCTTTCATGACTTTTTAAAACATTAAGCCAAAAAGCTATTAGTTCTTTTCTCAAAAAATTCCAGAGATAATCCTTTTAAGCCACATTCTCTAATGGACCTTTTGTTTTTGAGTTCTCTGAAGACTATTTTCTCTTTAACAGGACTAGAACCGATCCCCATATTCTGACCATTACTAGTGAATTGTTTTGATAAATATCCATTCTCTTCCTTTACAAATGCCGAGCAAAAGTATTCATTTAATGAGTTCTTCTACCCACATACAATCCATTTTTTGCCTTCATAATACATCCCTTTATCTTTCTTTGCTCCCTTTGTATCTGCAAAGCTGTATCACCTTTCTTGATGGGATTGGCTATATTTCCTCTGCTTGCCTTTGCTTTTCTAATTACGTTACATGTTTTCTCCTCTCACTGTATTGACTGGCATACTTCCCTGGCTTCTTCTTTCTGTGTTGCCTTATTCCTGTCACACACTGTACTTTTCTTTACACCTCCAAAGTCTCTTAATTTGACAAGCACTATAT